>NW_018404189.1:275425-308791 GCF_002113885.1 Mizuhopecten yessoensis
TTATTCACAAACAGGGGTTTCTCAAAACAGCCTGATGTGTAGAAATTCAATGTTAAGTTGTTATTCACAAACAGGGGTTTCTCAAAACAGCCTGATGTGTAGAAATTCAATGTTAAGTTGTTATTCACAAACAGGGGTTTCTCAAAACAGCCTGATGTGTAGAAATTCAATGTTAAATTTTTATTCACAAACAGGGGTTTCTAAAAACAGCCTGATATGTAGAAATCCGATGTTAAGTTGTTAGTGACCAACAGGGCTATTAGAACATCTGGATAAGTAAAATCAAAGTTTTTATTAACAAATGATGGTATCCAAAAACCTCCTGATATATAGAAATACAAGTTGTTATTGCCGATCAGGGATACCTCTTAACATCCTATTTGTTGGAAATCAGACGCTTAGTTGTTATTTACCAACAGGGGCTACCAGAACATCCTGAGAGTTAGAATTTCAGCGTTGAGTTGTTATAACAAAACAGGGGTATCTCAAAACAAATTGATATGTAAAAATCCAATGCTAAGTAATTGATGGTCATCTGAGCTTCCTGATAGGTAGAAAATCCGAGGCGCAATGGTTACTGACCAACAGGGATACCTCAGAATATCCCAGTAGGTAGAAAAACCGATGCTGGTTTGTTATTGACCAACAAGGGCTAAAGGGACATCCTTATAGGTGTAAAGCCGAGGTTTACTCGATAATGACCAACGAGTGTACCTCAGAACAAACCGACAGACAGAAGTCTAAAGCTCTGTAGTTATTGATAAACAGGAGCTATCATAACGTCCTGGTAGATAGAAACACGAACGGGGTCGTTATTGACCACAAAGTTACCTCCGACTATCCTAGAACTGGCTCTTGAATAGTCAATTGGCTGTGACATGTAAACACTATGAATAGTCAAGGTTGGAATGTGACTGCTGCGGAAATTCATCAATCCTAGATTTACTTATCAGTGATACATTTGTTATCTGTCACTATAGGTGTCGTATGATGGCGAATCGCTTTGTCTTTGATATGTTACAGTATACACAAGCAACCACCGTGTAATGTGCCATATTTTACTTATGATAGATATCTCGTATGTGAAGGTCACCTAGTCAAAAAACATCTTAAATCACCAATTTTAATTATAAATCTTATTAATTTACTTTCCGTTTGATACGTTTGATTCAAGTTCAAAGAACAGAAAATGTAAAAACTGCATGGTAGTCAGTATAATTACCGTATCTTTACTGTACAGAAATACTATTTATGGAACTTCTTAGCATGTTGGTCAATGTATACCGCAATGAAGTACTATGTAAATTATTCTGAAAATTAACAAGATAGTCAGTATGTAGCACACAATAATACTTACTATACATGCTGCTGCTAATCGAAATGTTGGTCAGTATGTAGCACACAGTAATACTAACTATATATACTGCTGCTAATCGAAATGTGGGTAAATATGTAGTACACAGTAATACACAATAATACACAGTAGCACACATTAGCACATAGTAATACACAATAATACACAGTAATACACAGTATTACACAGTAATACACAATAATACACATTAATACACATTAATACACAGTAATACACAGTAATACACAGTAATAAACAGAATCACACAGTAATACACAGTAATACCATTTATGTAATTGTTAATGATGATCTTATATAAAAGTCAATAAAAGTGTTCTATACAATAACAAAACGATGCCTGAAACAACAGGACTATATTTGAAACACCGAGGATGTGATGACTAGAAACGACAATACGTAATGTAATTTCTAAGCATTGAAATATCATCTTGTGGATGTTCATCATATGAATCTTATAATCCAAGGATTTGATCCTAATATAAGATAGGGTTATTGGTAATATATTTGTAATTTAGTAATATATTACACACACGACAGTGTCTATTGACAACATAAGATATATGAGTATCAGTGCAATATTTATACATATTTATATGAAATATATTAGATCAGTTTATTCAGTTATGACGTGCAATTGTCTAATGATCAGAAACATACATATTTAACTCATATTTTACAGAGGTACAAAGTTACATTAATACGAAGTTATTTGTTGCTACGACACTGGCATTAGCATATCAAAAAAGTACATTGCTGAGATGTTATGCCAGGAAGAATATTAAATACTCATATACGTATAGACAATCTTATTTTTGTTTCTCTCTTTTTCATGTTTAACAAAATATATTTCATATTTTATGACAAAAAATATATGCATTCGCCAGTTTTAGACAAACATTATTAACAACTAAAGCTCTCGACTACAGTTTAACAAAGATTTCATTTTTTTTGCAGATTAAATGTTAACAATGATTAAACGCATGGAATTACGTTTGAAGGGGGCTCTAGAGAAAAGATATAATTAAAATTAAATAAACAGTTCAATAGCTGTTGACGCTGCTACATGAATAAGGAGTATTTCGACTTTTTTAAGAGTCCCTTGAACAAGGAGTGCCATAATATTTTAAGAGAAATGAATGGGTCATGTATTTATGGGCACCGAGATCCCTCTGTGATTATTTAAGAACGAATACTGCCCCTATTTACTGATGACAGGGTACCATTTGTCTGTTCATCTGAAGATGTTTAAGAGTAAATAGGTTTTGTTAACTGTGAAGGATTCTTCAATTACTAACACACATAAAGATATAAAGTCTGACGTCATGATTGTATCTTACCTAACTACGGTATCATTATCTAACTACGGTATCATTACCAAACTACGGTATCATTACCAAACTACGGTATCATTATCTAACTACGGTATCATTGCCAAAGTACGGTATCATTACCAAACTACGGTATCATTACCTAACTACGGTATCATTACCTAACTACGGAGTCATTACCTAACTACGGTATCATTACCAAACTACGGTATCATTACCTAACTACGGTATCATTACCAAACTACGGTATCATTACCTAACTACGGTATCATTACCTAACTACGGTATCATTACCTAACTACGGTATCATTACCAAACTACGGTATCATTACCTAACTACGGTATCATTACCTAACTACGGTATCAGATCCCAACTACGGTATCAGTGCCTAACTACGGTATCATTACCTAACTACGGTATCATAACCAAACTACGGTATCATTACCCATAACGTAAATCGTTGTTATAACAGGGTGAATGATCCAATGACATATATAAAATATGATCTTAATATTTCCTCTATACTGAGGAAACAGTGAGAATGCCTAAATGTTTGGTTGATAATACCCTTATTGAGGTCAACGGGACGATTAAACAGCATTTAGTAGAACAATTATTATGAAACAAACTGTACCCCTGTATCGGCTCACTTTTTTGTATTCATGTGAGACTTGATTTATTAAAGGAATTATCACGACTTGTAGCAAAACCTTGCAAATCAGTCAATTGCATTATCACAATAACAAGAAAGTCTTTGAACACGCCTATCTTATATTTTCTCCTGAATTTGAATTCAAGGACTACATACTCTTCTATATCCCGAGCATGACTAACAAAGACGTCTGACTACTGAGCTATACGACAAGGGTGATAGTTGTGATTTACCTATCGTAAGATTTATTTTTTAATGGTAATATTCCTATTTTTTCTCTTTCCTACGGTGCTCATATGTCTAATTGATTTGGTTCTCAAGAGCTTGCTCCGAGTACCGTGGTTACCGTGATAACAAATCGACTGTGGACGTAATCAAACCACAAGTGTTCGACTAGTGCATATTAAAGAAGGGTATGGGCAAATCTTGTGGTCACTGACATGATCTCGTTGGGAATTATACTATTTCTTTGTATTGTATTGAGATTGACTTTTCTTATCCTTTCCTTATTAGGTGGAAGGCTCATGTTCTAATTTCGAGGGCAAAGTATTAATTGTTTTGATATATATTTACATGACGGGTGTCCCCGGTGAAGCAAATGACGCCAATTCTTAAAAATAAAAAATAAATAAAAAATCTTATACTTTTGCAAGGTCCTCCAAATAAATCTGTTCATTTTTTTAATATTTACCTAAAATGTATCGTGTTTGTGAGTTTGATTCACAGAGTTGTTCACATTTTTTACGGTATCATCTTCTTGGTTTGTTTTTCTAATGGTAGGAGCCTATGGCGGAATGATGAAATATAAAGGTATAAAGTCCAAACTAGATATTATGTCTAGATTATAAGCCTTTTTATTACTTCTTAGCATAACTAGCTCTATAACAGGTAATCGGGTAATTATAGAATGAGAAAACTTACAGCTCCTTATTGCTGAAATAATGGGATTGATGTTACTGCTACCACCTCGATATTAGTTGGGGTTTTATGTCAAGGTACCTGTACACTAGGTAACACCACTACAGTACCAATACATAATACCGTCCGCCCTCTCTACTCCGGATTAATCTACAAGGAAATACAGCTCTCTGTCAGCAGGATACTAATGGAGCCATCACCGACGTCAACAATTCCTCCACAACTGCACTTTATGGTCTCATGTGAGTTAAACATTTGATGAAAGCTAAGAATAGACATGCTTTCATTTTCCTTATATCAAAGTGTTTATTTAGAAGCCCTATATGTGCGAACTTAGTATTTGCACACCGTAATGAAAAAAATCAAATATCCAGTGTCCCTTTAAGAGTATTATGCTATGTTAACCCGGCTTTGAGAACTTGGAAGAGGATACGTGTTGTGTCGTTCTACCGAGCTATTGCACAGACATAGGCGGGCAACGGTAGCAATGCCGATTCGACCGGACGCTGTCAAGTCAATTGCTTACTAAATCGCAGGGGATCGCTTCTAACAGTGGTGGCGTGAGCCCAATCAGTGCCCGACACCCGATCAACGAACCCAGTCTCTCCAAGAAAGGAGGAGTCGTGTAGTCGATTGATTGTTAGACTTTTAATTGTGTGCGTAACGGCTTTAGCCTCTCTGCACGCTCACTAAAGCATGCGACAAGTGTCTGTAGGACGCCGATGCACTATGAAAGGCAAACCGAATCTTCCACTAGTAGTAGGTATCACTGATTACTGCACACCAAGAAAGGCGAACAAATTTCTACCAACCACGAATGTCGAACCAATTCCTACAGTACAAGTGAGATGAGCTGATTCCTTTGAACCAAGTGATTCCTTCAAAACACAGGTTAGATTAACAGATTGTTACAACTATAGCTAAGTGATCAGACTCCTTCAAAACAAGCAAGGTGAACACATTCTTAAAAACAAGCAAGGTGAACACATTCTTAAAAACAATCAATGTGAACACAAGTGAGATGAGCTGATTCCTTTGAACCAAGTGATTCCTTCAAAACACAGGTTAGATTAACAGATTGTTACAACTATAGCTAAGTGATCAGACTCCTTCAAAACAAGCAAGGTGAACACATTCTTAAAAACAAGCAAGGTGAACACATTCTTAAAAACAATCAATGTGAACACAAGTGAGATGAGCTGATTCCTTTGAACCAAGTGATTCCTTCAAAACACAGGTTAGATTAACAGATTGTTACAACTATAGCTAAGTGATCAGACTCCTTCAAAACAAGCAAGGTGAACACATTCTTACAAACAAGCAAGGTGAACACATTCTTAAAAACAATCAATGTGAACACAAGTGAGATGAGCTGATTCCTTTGAACCAAGTGATTCCTTCAAAACACAGGTTAGATTAACAGATTGTTACAACTATAGCTAAGTGATCAGACTCCTTCAAAACAAGCAAGGTGAACACATTCTTACAAACAAGCAAGGTGAACACATTCTTAAAAACAATCAATGTGAACACATTCTTAAAAACAAGCAATGTGAACAGATTCTTACAAAACAAGCAACGTGAACAGATTCTTACAAAACAAGCAAGGTGAACACATTCTTAAAAACAAGCAAAGTGAACACATTCTTAAAAACAAGCAAAGTGAACACATTCTTAAAAACAATCAATGTGAGTAGATTCTTATAAACAAACAAAGTGAACAGATTCTTACAAAACAAGCAATGTGAACAGATTCTTACAAAACAAGCAAGTTGAACAGATTCTTAAAAGCAAACAAAGTGAACACATTCTTAAAAATAAGCAAGGTGAACACATTCTTAAAAACAATCAATGTGAACAGATTCTTATAAACAAGGAAAGCGAACACATTCTTAAAAACTAGGAAGGTGAACACATTCTTAAAAACAAGCAATGTGAACAGATTCTTACAAAACAAGCAATGTGAACAGATTCTTACAAAACAAGCAAGGTGAACACATTCTTAAAAACAATCAATGTGAACAGATTCTTACAAAACAAGCCAGGTGAACACATTCTTAAAAATAAGCAAGGTGAACACATTCTTAAAAACAATCAATGTGAACAGATTCTTATAAACAAGCAATGTGAACAGATTCTTACAAAACAAACAATGTGAACAGATTCTTATAAACAAGCAAGGTGAACAGATTTTTACAAAACAAGCAATGTGAAGACATTCTTAAAAATAAGCAAGGTGAATAGATTCTTAAAAACAAGGAAAGCGATCACATTCTTAAAAACCAGGAAGGTGAACAGATTCTTACAAAACAAGCAAGGTGAACAGATTCTTACAAAACAAGCAACGTGAACAGATTCTTACAAAACCAGGAAGGTGAACAGATTCTTACAAAACATGCAAGGTGAACAAGGGGAGAAGTCTGATTTTGTCGATGTCCATTCCGGGGTACCCTAGGGGTCAGTTTTGGGACCCAGTTTATTTCTTTACTTTATAAACGATATTCCTGTGGGTCTAAATGCTACAATCCGTTTATTTGCAGACGACACTATTGCATATCTAGTTATCAAGTCAAACAGTGATGCTGAAACACTTCAAAAAGATCTTGACTAACTAGCGCTCTGGGAAAATACATGGAAAATGATCTTCCACCCAAACAAATGCAATGTGTTGTCGGTGACTAAAAACAAAACTCCAATAGTCCATAACTATACTTTACATGGACACATACTGGAACATCTTAGTCAGGCCAAGTATTTGGGTGTAACACTATCATTTGACCTTAAATGGGTTTCACATATAAATACTATCTGCCCAAAACCAAATTCTACGCTAGGCTTTTTAAGACGAAATCTTAAAGTTCGACCATCACTTGAGTATGCCTGTACAGTATGGGACCCTCACACCCAAACAAATATTGACAAGTTGGAAATGGTCCAGCGAAGGGCAGCGCGCTATGTGCTCAATAAGCACAGGTACAACCATCGTACCTCCAGTGTGTCAGAAATGTTGGACCACCTAAAGCTGCGCCCTCTAGCAGATAGACGTAGAGATGCTCGTCTGACCATGCTTCATAACATTGTAAACCAGAAAGTCGCTATCGTAAAATCAGACAGATTAATCCCTACAGTTAGAAAATCCCGAACAAACCACCAGTTTTCGTATCAAATTCCCCACTCAAAAACCCAGACCAGAAAGGCATCATTCTTCCCTCGAACTATACCCGAGTGGAATAAACTCCCACATGACATTATTTCGAGCCCCACAACGGAATTATTCAAATCAGCCCTCTACCGTCACCTTTCAAACGCAAATTAGACCATCTCGTATCTTTTAAAAACAATCTCTTTCCATGTTTCACTCCTCGTCTGACATTTTATCTTCAAATTGTTGAAGTTGGTCAGTACCATTTAGAAGTAGAAGTAGAAGAACAGATTCTTACAAACCAAGCAAGGTGAACAGATTCCTTCAAGGAAGCCAGGTAAACAGATACCTGAAAACAAAGCAAGCGCGAACATATGGCTTAAAACCAGGAAAAGCGCACAGATTCCTTCAAAAAAGCTAGGCAAACAGATTCCTACAAAGCAAGTAGGGCAAACATATTACTACAAACCTAGTAAGGCGAACTTATTTCTTCAAACCAAATAAGGCGAATAGTTTCATACAAACCAGGAAGGCGAACAGATTCCTTCTAGTAAGCCAGACGAACAGATTCTGACAAAGCAAGTAAGGCGAACAAATTCCTCAAAACCAAGTAATGCGAACTTATTTATCCACACTTAGAAAGACCAATAGGTTAGCAAATGGGAACTATGTCTCACAAACAAAGTAAAGCAAACCGATTCCTTCAAACCAAGTTAAGCGATCAGAACAGATTCCTATAAACAATATGAGTTGAACTGATTCCTTTTCCGACACAGTAAATAATATGATCCCGCCCCTACATAACAAGTCGTCAAACAATTCCTGCACACCTAGTTAAACATGCTGTGATCCCACTGGTCCAATGCTCCCTGTTGTTACGCATTCCTTTTAAATGATATGTTGTAATAGATTGATTCCACGACTTTATAATGGAATAGCCATCCTTTGTTACTTTGTTCTCGTTTTCGGGGTTTTCATGCTAACACGATTGTATTTTCATTTATATTCACTATCAAGTGTATCAAAAAATTGCAGATATTTATATTTATTATCTCATCGTAGAGAGAAAAATAAAAGTTTGTTTTCTTTCACTTTATTTTGCTTTGATTTTTTTTATGATTATCCGGAACATAAAGAAAATGGAATAACAGATACCTGTGCTAAAATGTTGAAATTTATTTTTTATCTATTGTCACTAACGTCTGTCTGTTTTCCTTTGTTACTGGGGATTTGATATTAAAGATTATAGACTTACAGAAAACCTCAAACTTTTGTTATAAGGTCATCATTTCTGAGAGGAAAACCTACCATTCAAAACATTCATGAAAAAACAGCGGGGCCAGACGAAGTATTCGCAGCACCCAGACCAAGTCGCGATAGAGGAATCGAAAACGGAATTACTGCATGTACGAAAAAGTACAATGGCATTCTCTTTTGTTTTGCCGGCAATGGGACAGGGATCCTCAAGGACGTTAAGAACTTGAGTGATACCGATGATGGCTTATATACATTGATCATTTACTTTTTGTATGTTGTTACTGAATATTCATTTTACGGGTTTTTGCACCACTTTGAAAACTAGTCTGAGGCCACCAAGGGCACAATCCAACTTTTGCCTCAAGTTTGACAAAGTCAGGTAAACCCCGTTATCCCGATTGGGTCACAGCGTGCGCTATCAAACAATGTATTACGTGGGTTAGTGTGGCGAGAGGAAGTGAAACCTTTATAAAAACATTACACGCTATCTGTAATCTTACGTTTATTGGCGGGTCAGAAGCTGACTAGACCTAAAGAGAGATGCAATAGAGAGGCTTACATCGCAAACATCTAATCCGATAAGTACCTATGTAGTATGGCCTTTGATCTGAGAGTATACTTGAAAACCACAAATATAAGGACAATGCTGGTCGTGGTTACGTCCGACTGCATATGGTTACAAACATTCAACGTCATGACGTCGTGATTAATTAAACCATGTTCTACACAGCGAGCCTTGTCGCTTGACGCATACTCTGTAAAAACGGCAATACTTTTATCATACTTCGCATCAAACTATAGGACGCTTTTGTTCTCACAATAAATTGCGAGAATGATTGTGTCCTGGTTGACAATATATCTGTAGAGTTCGGTGGCATGATTTTCCAGCAGATTTACTGATAATAAACTCAGTTTCAAATGGCTACCGTTTCTTGTTTCATTTGAGGCTGAGTTTATTGGTGACTTATCTTGTTTGGTCAAGATGATATCGCCAAACTATACAATTTCACATTCAGGTAAACCGTCGATGTGCTGTCTTCAATTAACAAGGGAAGATTTCATATTCTACGAAACATGTCGCTTTTTCGATCTTTTATTTTCAACACGACCAATAGGGAATGCCCACTACGAAGCTGTGCAATAAAGGAGACGATTTTGATTTTTTGACCATAAACTTTCCCATTCTTGATAGATATCCAGCTACCCTAAAAAGCGCTTACATTTCGCATTCGGTATTTTCAACAACTTGCGTCTTTGTTTGTAGTCGACTGCTGACGTACAAATAAACAACACATGGTTTCCAGAAAAAGCGGGTTGATTAAGACTACCGGCAAGGTTTTGGTTGCCATCATGATAATTGTCTTTTGGACAGCGGACGCTTACCCTTCCGGAACGCCTAGTCAAGGATCTCCATGTTCACTTTTCTTTGTTTACATTTTTCTTCAACTCTATCCCCTTTGAGATCAAATTCCGTTTACTTTATAATTTCTATATAGCAAAAAAACAACACATGGTTTCCAGAAAAAGCGGGTTGATTAAGACTACCGGCAAGGGTTTGGTTGCCATCATGATAATTGTCTTTTGGACAGCGGACGCTTACCCTTCGTGACATAAAAAAACCTGTAATCAACCCCCTAAGTTCAAACGCTAGTACATTAGCCCGTTGTCAAAATAACCTTTGCTAAGATGCTTTAAAAAAGCCTGTTGTCAATCCCTTAAATTTAAACGCTATTAATCTAGCCCGTTGTCCATTCCTTTTAGAAAATTTGGATTGGGTATCCAAGAGGTTCATTTCAGGACTGATACACAAGTTTTTACCGACGTTTTAAGACTATACTGCGGTCGGTAATAGATATATAACGTGTCTTTGAGGATGCGCAGATAGTGTTCGTGGCGTTATTTCCGGGCAGCACAGTGCACAGCCAACTGAAATGTTACATTTTTTCTTGGTTTCAAGAATCCTTTCAAAATCATACGGAATTATATATAGTAGATATACTTCAGATCGAAGACAAAAAAATACCTGTCGATGTAGACCGCTCCCAGCCGGATGTAAATGTAAAGAACGGTTATAACAGAAGTGCAGGCATGCTACTAAGGGGTCCTAGATCCTAACATTAATTACATAATAGACATATTGGTAGACGAAGCTAGTGCCTGTGATCACAACCAAATGTATTAAAATGTCTCAGGGGACATATTATCTTACATATAAGCAAAGCACATTTAAACTTTAAAATACATGTTTGAGCCACTTCATTATGACATCAGGGGTGTTGTCGGCTATGTTACGGCCGTACAAGCTGGTCTCCCTAAATACTCTCAATGTACGTGGAGCTATTTTCTCGAACGTTCTTTTCTTAATTATGGTGTATTGATAAGTTATAAAAAGCTTACGATCTAACACCTACAATCATTTCAGTAGATTGTTACAGAAAGAGCCCCAATAATAATAATAAACAATGGACAAGTAAGTGTTTTGATCAATTTTTCCACAATTAACGATGACTTGGCGTTTAACCAGAGAAATTTAAAACCCTTTCTCAGATAAGGAACTGTGAGTAAGTAGCTCCACAATACAACTGGTAAGACTTAAAAATCACTTTCGCATGAAAGTAATATTAAGTAATCTTTCAGTGTTGCACTTCCACGTCCTATTACAACAGTACTAGGACACACTTCACTGTTTTGTATACAGGTAAAGCGCTTTGTTTCAAGGTCCTCTTAGCGACATCTAATACGCTCACGAATCATATTCCTCTACTTGATACAAAAGGACAAATGCCTAAAAGTGATTTTACGCTTTTTTCATATCGGAGTTCATCTTTTCTAAAACATTATTATAAAACGTTATTCTGCATTTCAAACAATTTATATGGATTTTTAAAATTATGAACATATTTATAATAATGGACTTTAACTGGCAATACTATGTATATAACCACAGGTTCCTAGTAAGACTACTAGTACAAGCAATACTATGTCTATATATATAACCACAGGTTCCTAGTAAGACCACCTTTTCTAGCCATGCTGTGTCTATGTGTATAACCACAGGTTCCTAGTCAGACTACCTTTTCTAGCCATGCTGTGTCAATGTATATAACCACAGGTTCCTAGTAAAACTACCTTTTCTAGCCATGCTGTGTCTGTGTATATAACCACAGGTTCCTAGTCAGACGACCAGTACTAGCAATACTGTGTCTATGTATATACCCACAGGTTCCTAGTAAGACTACCAGTACTAGCCATACTGTGTCTATGTATATAACCACAGGTTCCTAGTAAGACTACCTTTTCTAGCCATGCTGTGTCTATGTATATAACCACAGGTTCCTAGTCAGACTACCAGTACTAGCAATACTGTGTCTATGTATATAACCACATGTTCCTAGTAAGACTACCAGTACTAGCCATGCTGTGTCTATGTATATAACCACTGGTTCCTAGTAAGACTACCAGTACTAGCAATACTTTTTCTATGTATATAACCACAGGTTCCTAGTAAGACTACCAGTACTAGCCATACTGTGTCTATGTATATAACTACAGGTTCCTAGTAAGACTACTAGTACTAGCAATACTATGTATATAACCACAGGTTCCTAGTTAGACTACTAGTACTAGCCATACAATATCTATATATATAACCACAGGTTCCTAGTGAGACTACTAGTACTAGCCATGCTGTGTCTATGTATATAACCACAGGTTCCTAGTAAGCCTACCAGTACTAGCCATACTTTGTCTATGTATATAACCACAGGTTCCTAATAAGACTACCAGTACTAGCCATACTGTGTCTATGTATATAGGTTCCTAGTAAGACTACCAGTACTAGCTATGCTGTGTCTATGTATATAACCACAGGTTCCTAGTAAGACTACCAGTACTAGCCATACTTTGTCTATGTATATAACTACAGGTTCCTAGTAAGACTACTAGTATTAGCAATACTATGTATATAACCACAGGTTCCTAGTAAGACTACTAGTAATAGCAATACTGTGTCTATGTATATAACCACAGGTTCCTAGTTAGACTACTAGTACTAGCCATACAATATCTATATATATAACCACAGGTTCCTAGTAAGACTACTAGTACTAGCAATACTATGTCTATATATATAACCACAGGTTCCTAGTAAGACTACCAGTACTAGCAATACTGTGTCTATGTATATAACCACAGGTTCCTAGTTAGACTACCAGTACTAGCCATACTGTGTCTATGTTTATAACCACAGGTTCCTAGTGAGACTACTAGTACTAGCAATACTGTGTCTATGTATATAACCACAGTTTCCTAGTTAGACTACCAGTACTAGCCATACTGTGTCTATGTTTATAGCCACAGGTTCCTAGTGAGACTACTAGTACTAGCAATACTGTGTCTATGTATATAACCACAGTTTCCTAGTTAGACTACCAGTACTAGCCATACTGTGTCTATGTATATAACCACAGGTTCCTAGTTAGACTACCAGTCCTAGCCATACTGTGTCTATGTTTATAACCACAGGTACCTAGTGAGACTACTAGTACTAGCAATACTGTGTCTATGTATATAACCACGGGTTCCTAGTGAAACTACTAGTACTAGCAATAATATGTCTATATATATAACAACAACAATTCTTTTATAACTGGCAATGCTATATATATAACCACGGGTTCCTAGTAAGACTACCAGTACTAGCCATACTATCTCTATGTATATAACCACAGGTTCCTAGTAAGACTACAAGTCCTAGCCATACTATCTCTATGTATATAACCACAGGTTCCTAGTAAGATTACTAGTACTAGCCATACTGTGTCTATGTATATAACCACGGGTTCCTAGTAAGACTACCAGTACTAGCCATACTGTGTCTATGTATATAACCACGGGTTCCTAGTAAAACTACTAGTACTAGCAATAATATGTCTATATATATAACCACAACAATTCTTTTATAACTGGCAATGCTATATATATAACCACGGGTTCCTAGTAAGACTACCAGTACTAGCCATACTCTACCAGTACTAGCAATACTGTGTCTATGTATATAACCACAGGTTACTAGTAAGACTACCAGTACTAGCCATACTCTACCAGTACTAGCAATACTGTGTCTATGTATATAACCACAGGTTACTAGTAAGACTACCAGTACTAGCCATACTGTGTCTATGTATATAACCACGGGTTCCTAGTAAGACTACCAGTACTAGCCATACTGTGTCTATGTATATAACCACAGGTTCCTAGTAAGACTACCGGTACTAGCAATACTGTGTCTATATATATAACCACAGGTTCCTAGTAGGACTACTAGTACTAGCCATACTGTGTCTATGTATATAACCGCAGGTTCCTAGTAAGACTACCAGTACTAGCAATACTATGTCTATATATATAACCACAGTTTCCTAGTAAGACTACTAGTACTAGCCATACTGTGTCTATGTATATAACCGCAGGTTCATAGTAAGACTACCAGTACTAGCAATACTATGTCTATGTATATAACCACGGGTTCCTAGTAAGACTACTAGTACTAGCCATACTGTGTCTATGTATATAACCGCAGGTTCATAGTAAGACTACCAGTACTAGCAATACTATGTCTATGTATATAACCACGGGTTCCTAGTAAGACTACTAGTACTAGCCATACTGTGTCTATGTATATAACCACAGGTTCCTAGTAAGACTACCAGTACTAGCAATACTATGTCTATATATATAACCACAGGTTCCTAGTAAGACTACCAGTACTAGCGATACTGTGGATATGTATATAACCACAGGTTTCTAGTAAGACTACCAGTACTAGCCATACTGTGTCTATGTATATAACCACAGGTTCCTAGTAAGACTACCAGTACTAGCCATACTGTGTCTATGTATATAACCACAGGTTCCTAGTAAGACTACCAGTACTAGCAATACTGTGTCTATGTATATAACCACAGGTTCCTAGTAAGACTACCAGTACTAGCCATACTGTGTCTATGTATATAACCACAGGTTCCTAGTAAGACTACCAGTACTAGCAATACTGTGTCTATGTATATAACCACAGGTTCCTAGTAAGACTACCAGTACTAGCCATACTGTGTCTATGTATATAACCACAGGTTCCTAGTAAGACTACCAGTACTAGCAATACTGTGTCTATGTATATAACCACAGGTTCCTAGTAAGACTACCAGTACTAGCCATACTGTGTCTATGTATATAACCACAGGTTCCTAGTAAGACTACCAGTACTAGCAATACTGTGTCTATGTATATAACCACAGGTTCCTAGTAAGACTACCAGTACTAGCCATACTGTGTCTATGTATATAACCACAGGTTCCTAGTAAGACTACCAGTACTAGCAATACTGTGTCTATGTATATAACCACAGGTTCCTAGTAAGACTACCAGTACTAGCCATACTGTGTCTATGTATATAACCACAGGTTCCTAGTAAGACTACCAGTACTAGCAATACTGTGTCTATGTATATAACCACAGGTTCCTAGTAAGACTACCAGTACTAGCCATACTGTGTCTATGTATATAACCACAGGTTCCTAGTAAGACTACCAGTACTAGCAATACTGTGTCTATGTATATAACCACAGGTTCCTAGTAAGACTACCAGTACTAGCCATACTGTGTCTATGTATATAACCACAGGTTCCTAGTAAGACTACCAGTACTAGCAATACTGTGTCTATGTATATAACCACAGGTTCCTAGTAAGACTACCAGTACTAGCCATACTGTGTCTATGTATATAACCACAGGTTCCTAGTAAGACTACCAGTACTAGCAATACTGTGTCTATGTATATAACCACAGGTTCCTAGTAAGACTACCAGTACTAGCCATACTGTGTCTATGT
This sequence comes from Mizuhopecten yessoensis, assembly GCF_002113885.1. Lineage (NCBI taxonomy): Eukaryota > Metazoa > Mollusca > Bivalvia > Pectinida > Pectinidae > Mizuhopecten > Mizuhopecten yessoensis. Next base: position 290,988 of record NW_018404189.1, read on the forward strand.
ATATAACCACAGGTTCCTAGTAAGACTACCAGTACTAGCAATACTGTGTCTATGTATATAACCACAGGTTCCTAGTAAGACTACCAGTACTAGCCATACTGTGTCTATGTATATAACCACAGGTTCCTAGTAAGACTACCAGTACTAGCAATACTGTGTCTATGTATATAACCACAGGTTCCTAGTAAGACTACCAGTACTAGCCATACTGTGTCTATGTATATAACCACAGGTTCCTAGTAAGACTACCAGTACTAGCAATACTGTGTCTATGTATATAACCACAGGTTCCTAGTAAGACTACCAGTACTAGCCATACTGTGTCTATGTATATAACCACAGGTTCCTAGTAAGACTACCAGTACTAGCAATACTGTGTCTATGTATATAACCACAGGTTCCTAGTAAGACTACCAGTACTAGCCATACTGTGTCTATGTATATAACCACAGGTTCCTAGTAAGACTACCAGTACTAGCAATACTGTGTCTATGTATATAACCACAGGTTCCTAGTAAGACTACCAGTACTAGCCATACTGTGTCTATGTATATAACCACAGGTTCCTAGTAAGACTACCAGTACTAGCAATACTGTGTCTATGTATATAACCACAGGTTCCTAGTAAGACTACCAGTACTAGCCATACTGTGTCTATGTATATAACCACAGGTTCCTAGTAAGACTACCAGTACTAGCAATACTGTGTCTATGTATATAACCACAGGTTCCTAGTAAGACTACCAGTACTAGCCATACTGTGTCTATGTATATAACCACAGGTTCCTAGTAAGACTACCAGTACTAGCAATACTGTGTCTATGTATATAACCACAGGTTCCTAGTAAGACTACCAGTACTAGCCATACTGTGTCTATGTATATAACCACAGGTTCCTAGTAAGACTACCAGTACTAGCAATACTGTGTCTATGTATATAACCACAGGTTCCTAGTAAGACTACCAGTACTAGCCATACTGTGTCTATGTATATAACCACAGGTTCCTAGTAAGACTACCAGTACTAGCAATACTGTGTCTATGTATATAACCACAGGTTCCTAGTAAGACTACCAGTACTAGCCATACTGTGTCTATGTATATAACCACAGGTTCCTAGTAAGACTACCAGTACTAGCAATACTGTGTCTATGTATATAACCACAGGTTCCTAGTAAGACTACCAGTACTAGCCATACTGTGTCTATGTATATAACCACAGGTTCCTAGTAAGACTACCAGTACTAGCAATACTGTGTCTATGTATATAACCACAGGTTCCTAGTAAGACTACCAGTACTAGCCATACTGTGTCTATGTATATAACCACAGGTTCCTAGTAAGACTACCAGTACTAGCAATACTGTGTCTATGTATATAACCACAGGTTCCTAGTAAGACTACCAGTACTAGCCATACTGTGTCTATGTATATAACCACAGGTTCCTAGTAAGACTACCAGTACTAGCAATACTGTGTCTATGTATATAACCACAGGTTCCTAGTAAGACTACCATTACTAGCCATACTGTGTCTATGTATATAACCACAGTTTCCTAGTAAGATTACTAGTACTAGCCATACTGTGTCTATGTATATAACCCCAGGTTCCTAGTAAGACTACCAATACTACCCCTACTGTGTCTATGTATATAACAACAGGTTCCTAGTAAGATTACTAGTACTAGCCATACTGTGTCTATGTATATAACCACAGGTTCCTAGCAAGACTACTAGTACTAGCAATACAATGTCTATATATATAACCACAACAATTATTTTCTATTGCTGTTACAATATAAAGGTTCATGAACTATATCGATCCACAGGTTCCTAGTAAGACTACTAGTACTAATAAGTTCAGAAACACCATTCCATTTTCTTTCTGATAATGATACTATCTTCCATTATACATGACTTATTTTACGAATAAAACCAACTTAATCATGTGTTTGTTATTAATTTTTATTTTTTATTTATGTGACCTATTTTTTCAGTCCATTTATACTAAATCTTTAGCCTTTCAATCCCCTTCGTTACAATTAAGATATTTTGCATATGAATACTCATTTACATCCATTACCTTGTGACAACTGTGTTGTAGAATTCTCCCCCATTTGTCAATCTTTGAATTATCAGGTACAATGTAGTTTAATTAAACTTGCATACACTATTTAGACGCTGTACCGGTGACACTGGAATGTTGGATGAGTCATGAAGTGTTGGTGATACAACTAAATTACCTTGATCTAATTACTACAGCGGTCATACAAGGTATTATTATAATATAATAATCATGATACTAACACATTTACATGTAGTGACAATAACAATATTATGGACAGGAATGCAAACCTTTGACCTCTTTGCCTTTTTAGGAACGTCATAAGAACTATATAATCTTATAATCTACAGTATATGAACTGCCTTAAAAGGGTTCAAAGTCATTGGAGTCAAATATGTTATTGTTCAATTTAATTATTCTACTGGAATATGAGGAGCAGGGCCATACTGTTTCACTTGTATTTTGCTAAAATGAAGAACTGCATCGTTCATTTGAATTTCCCCTACAGCTGCAAGTCACAGAAAAACACTAGGGCAAAATATGAACATATGGAAGATTAACACGGAGACCTTAGAAGAAGTACAAGGAGAATAAGACCAGGTATTCCGGACAGAAACGTCTCTGTTTCTTCGACACAACCCGCTATGTAAATTTAAGTCGAATCAAAGTAATGTCAATTCCTCACACCGAAAACTCGGGTAGTAACAAGAAAACCACCAGGCACTCTATAACCTTCCTTCGATATTCTGATGGCAACAGTACAACTTGTCCATACTCGTCACCAACCTGCTTATTGGAAATCCTGTGTTGTATGATTTTCCGTCAGCATCGATATTTATCAGGAGAGTCATGGTATACCGATTTCTTGAGTACCGAATTAACTGCGACTTTTAAACACCGAAGGTATTTAGGGATGATACTATCAACAAAAGTGAAGTTCACGATCGGAAAGTCAACATCACCACGCGTATCGTATATGTTAGTAGTAAGCCTTCCCTATTAGTCAATTTGTAAGTAGAGATGGAGAAATAGGGATTAAGTAGAAGAGTCAGTGTTATCCTTGAATTCAAGCTCTGGACGGTAATTACATATACGATCGATGTAGTCCAATAACGTCTAGTAAGATACTCCTTCTTATGTCTAATACATATACATACGGGCTAATAATGCAACTTGATTGCTGCAACTGTATCGCTATTTATTGTGTTATAGGTTACAATCTTACCTTACTTTTCAAAATCACAGGGTCAGATGTGTTTAAAATATTACAAATTATTCTCATAAAAAAACCATACGATGAATCAATGCATTGACTTCAAAGAAAATTTGACATTTAAACAATTAGATATGGGAAATGGAAAATACATGTACAGTCGATTCTGGTCAACGCAAGATATTACGTTTCAAGAATGATCAAGTGAGTGTGTAAATTCCTATTGTATGATATATTGTAATGCTGAAAACTTAGAATAGAATTATAAAAAAATCATATGATCTAATGTTATGTTGCCTATAGCTTGCCTGATTGAAAGTTCTTCAAAATAATTAAGGTCTGATTTAAACCGCTTAAAAAGAGAAACCGATTTTTTAGGAAATTGCTTAACCTAAATCGAGAAATCTTAATCCCATCAAGATCAATAATTGATTACATGGGTGTCCTTATAAAAGTACGAAGAAAATAAGACCAGATGTTCGGGAAGGGTAAACATTTTCTGCTCCATCGAGAACAACCCACCATGCATATCAAATCAAGCAATCTCACTCCGGGGGTAAGTTGAACGAAATCATAAAGGCATAACAAAAAATATCTACCTTCATATTGCACAAAATATAACATATGTTCCAATGAGATCATGACAACGACTCTAACACTTTCCAGTATCCTTTTCAACCTGGGTTTCTTAAAACATTGTGTTGGATAGCTCTCCGTCCGCAGTACATGCATGTTTCTAATAAACAAATCGAAGCGAGCTGAAGCATGAAAGATCACATGGAAAATGGGCTTTAAACTGAAAATATTCGGTGAAGAATTAGGCCAAACGGCTCTATGGTCGATCACAGCTGGCATGAGAAATGTGGATACAATCTTACGATCCCTGAGTAAACAAATGCTGTTTCGTCACCTTATATGTCATACATATAATATGAAAAGGCAAAGCCTTAAAAGAGCGTAGCTTTTGTTGATTTCTGATATTTACTGATTCAGAATACTGCTTTCAGAATGAGGTAAGATAAACTTTATTTAAAGTTGGCAAGTCGAGGAATAACAATAAAACACAAGCTCTAATGATATTAAGACCGACATAACATTAGGGGAGATAGGAGCAAATTTGGACCTTTTTTTTTTTTTTTTTTTTTTTTTTTTTTTATTAAAGTCCGTTCTGGGAAGTATGGCAGCTTGCACGTCCGATTTTGAACATTATTCAATTTTCACTGTCGGAAGATCGGATGGCCGAACGAGCCCTGTCATGGGATGAGTTCGGACAGGCATTCGGGTATGTTCGGCCCCATTGGAATCAGCTTAATCATGACGTCATAAATCATCTGCGTGCTTCCGTCAGGGCACAATTATTGTTGATTTCGACATAAATGAATTATCCATTGTTTCTTTTATTAGTGGTGATGCATACTTAAATTATGTAAAGACTATAACCAGACTTTCAAAAATGTTAATTATTTCGTTCATATTCTCAACAAATCGAAAGCAAAAGCTGATGAAATTTTAGACGATGAAAAATAAATGTACACGTTGACCTATTGGTTTAATGTGGCTCTTTTTGAAAATATCTCCCGGTAGAAATTTTAACAGAACATGGTTGATGACAAAAAAGGATCTTCAGAAAACATCCGCGTTTTTACTTTTTGTGCCTATGGCAAAAACTGAAATTAAAAAGTCATGAAGCACCGACAAAGAGATAAATGCAACGGCTATCAATTCCCAGGTTTTCCAGTTATTTTTCATCCTTCCGGAAATAACCGAAGAAGGCCGATGGAGTGTGACGTGCTGGTGACGTCATAGTACATTGTATGATAATCTCTGAACGACGTTTCATGCCTGCTAGTATCAAAATTTATGTGATAGATTTTTTTTTCACTCAGAATGTATACTAGTTTTTACCTAAAAAATAAGTAATAAAACATGGGTATTGTTTTCACTATATGAAGATGTTTATGTATGGGTTGAAACACAATTGTCTTTGCTTCAAGGATACGCTTATTATTTCCCCGCTGGACGTCTACTTCCGGACGAAAAAAAAATTAAGGCAGGGTGTAGAAAGGGGGAGCAACTCTGTTAACGCACGCATGTGTTACCATTAAAGAGCTTCGCTCGGGCGCCTCTTGGCGCCAGAGAGCTACGCTCTTATAAATTCAAAAAATGTGACAAAGTGTTGATAAATTTGAAGTATTTCAATTATTAATAAGTTACATTTAACATAATATATGAAGATTTAACGCCAACATGGCGTTAGATATGTATGTGAGCTAGAATATGTCTGTTTTAAGTAGGCCAATTAATTAAGTCAAATTGTAAGTACAGTATCTAAACCACTTATATTAACGAGTCAAATGAATTCAGTCGCTTTGAAAATGTATATCAACGTTGTAGACCTTCATTTGCATTTTAGAAGACACGTTCCCAAGCTGTTTTAAGCGATTTGAAATAAACCTCAGAGGTTTTACCTTATCAATGGTGTTAAATGGTCTCCCATATTAAATATCGGTAAATTCACCCATCGACTGAAGTATTCAATGGAAAACCATTACATTTCTTATTTACTACATTTTAAAACAGCATTCAACAAAATAATTTTACTGCATTAATACAGTTAGCGATTTAACAGCGTAATTTTTAGGACACGAGATGATGTCACGTTTCACCACAAGGCTGCAAGCCGTATTGAATGGGCTTCCCAACGTAACTCTGTTTTCATAAAGGTTTTGACAAGCTTTACCATAAAATGTGATTAAATTGTGTTGGTTTGATTAGTGAATACTTAGTGATATATTTGTGACTAATATTGATTATGATGTTTGTTACAGTGTTAAAACTATCAGTTCGGTCAAGCAGATAGAAATAAATATTTCACTGGCAAAAATGTTACAGTTTACCAATCGCGTTTTAATTTATAAACGTAAACAGTCATACACCTATTATATAACCATGTTCATGTACAACACACCATTCTGTGTAGTATCTCTCTGCGGACAATTACCACGTTCACACTAACCAAAAGTAAGGCAGCATGACGTTAACTGTCATTGTTATATTTGGCAATAGTAAAAATAACCCATCCCCGCAAGGTTTAGAAGTGGCCACTAGACTGCCGGATTAATGCTCCAACCGCCAGGTTTAGAAGTGACCACTAGACTGCCAGTTTAATGCTCCAACCGCCAGGTGTAGAAGTGGCCACTAGACTGCCGGTTTAATGCTCCAACCGCCAGATGTAGAAGTGGCCACCAGACTGCCGGATTAATGCTCCAACCGCCAGGTGTAGACGTGGCCACTAGACTGCCGAATTAATGCTCCAACCGCCAGGTGTAAAAGTGGCCACTAGACTGCCAGTTTAATGCTCCAACCGCCAGATGTAGAAGTGGCCACTAGACTGCCGGATTAATGCTCCAACCGCCATGTGTACACGTGGCCACTAGACTGCCGAATTAATGCTCCAACTGCCAGGTGTAAAAGTGGCCACTAGACTGCCAGGTTAATGCTCCAACCGCCAGATGTAGAAGTGGCCACTCGACTGCCGGATTAATGCTCCAACCGCCAGGTGTAGACGTGGCCACTAGACTGCCGGATTAATGCTCCAGCCGCCAGGTGTACACGTGGCCACTAGACTGCCGGATTAATGCTCCAACCGCCAGGTGTAGAAGTGGCCACTAGACTGCGGGATTAATGATCCAACCGCCAGGTGTAGAAGTGGCCACTAGACTGCGGGATTAATGATCCAACCGCCAGGTGTAGAAGTGGCCACTAGACTGCCGGATTAATACTCCAACCGCCAGGTGTAGAAGTGGCCACTAGACTGCCGAACTAATGCTCCAACCGCCAGGTTTAGAAGTGGCAACTAGACTGCCGGATAAATGCTCCAACTGCAAGGTTTAGAAAGTGCAACTAGACTGCCGGATTAATGCTCCAACCGTCAGGTGTAGAAGTGGCCACTAGACTGCCGAATTACTGCTCCAACCGCCAGGTTTAGAAGTGGCCACTAGAATGCCGGATTAATACTCCAACCGCCAGGTTTAGAAGTGGCCACTAGACTGCCGGATTAATACTCCAACCGCCAGGTGTAGTAGTGGCCACTAGAATGCCGGATTAATGCTCCAACCGCCAGGTGTAGAAGTGGCCACTAGACTGCGGGATTAATGCTCCAACCGCTAGGTGTAGTAGTGACCACTAGACTGCCGGATTAATGCTCCAACCGCAAGGTGTAGTAGTGGCCACTAGACTGCCGGATTAATGCTCCAACCGCAAGGTTTAGAAGTTGCAACTAGACTGCCGGATTAATGCTCCAACCGCCAGGTTTTGAAGTGGCCACTGGACTGCCGAATTAAAGCTCCAACCACCAGGTGAATGAGGGGCCATTAGACTACCGGATTAATGCTACAACCGCAAGGTTTAGAAGTTGCAACTAGACTGCCGGATTAATGCTCCAACCGCCAGGTTTTGAAGTGGCCACTGGACTGCCGAATTAAAGCTCCAACCACCAGATGAAACAGGGGCCATTAGACTACCGGATTAATGCTCCAACCGCCAGGCGTAGAAATGGCCATTAGACTGCTGGATTAATACTCCAACCGCCAGGTGTATAAGGGGCAATTAGACTTCCGGATTAATGCTCCAACCGCAAGGTTTAGAAGTTGCAACTAGACTACCGGATTAATGCTCCAACCGCCAGGTTTAGAAGTGACCACTAGATTGCCGAATTAATGCTCCAACCGCCAGGTGTAAAAGTGGCCACCAGACTGCCGGGGAATGATCCAACCGCCAGGTTTAGAAGTGGCCACCAACCGCCAGGTGTAGAAGTGGCCACTAGACTTCCGGATTAATGCTCCAACCGCAAGGGTTAGAAGTTGCAACTAGACTACCGGATTAATGCTCCACCCGCCAGGTTTAGAAGTGGCCACTAGACTGCCGAATTAATGCTCCAACCGCCAGGTGTAAAAGTGGCCGCCAGACTGCCGGGTAATGATCCAACCGCCAGGGTTAGAAGTGGCCACTAGACTGCCGGGTAATGATCCATCCGCCAGGTTTAGAAGTGGCCACTAGACTGCCGAATTAATGCTCCAACCGCCAGGTGTAAAAGTGGCCCCCAGACTGCCGGGTAATGATCCAACCGCCAGGTTTAGAAGTGGCCACCAGACTGCCGAATTAATGCTCCAACCGCCAGGTGTAAAAGTGGCCCCCAGACTGCCGGGTAATGATCCAACCGCCAGGTTTTGAAGTGGCCACTAGACTGCCGGGTAGTGATCCAACCGCCAGGCTTAGAAGTGGCCACTAGACTGCCGAATTAATGCTCCAACCGCCAGGTGTAAAAGTGGCCGCCAGACTGCCGGGTAATGATCCAACCGCCAGGCTTAGAAGTGGCCACTAGACTGCCGAATTAATGCTCCAACCGCCAGGTGTAAAAGTGGCCCCCAGACTGCCGGGTAATGATCCAACCGCCAGGGTTAGAAGTGGCCACTAGACTGCCGGGTAATGATCCATCCGCCAGGTTTAGAAGTGGCCACTAGACTGCCGGATTAATGCTCCAACCGCCAGGTGTAGAAGGGGCAACTAGACTTCCGGATTAATGCTCCAACCGCCAGGTTTAGAAGTGGCCACTAGAATGCCGGATTAATACTCCAACCGCCAGGTTTAGAAGTGGCCACTAGACTGCCGAATTAATGCTCCAACCGCCAGGCATAGAAGTGGCCACTAGACTGACGGATTAATGCTCCAATCGCCAGGTGTAAAAGTAGCCACTACACTGCCGGATTAATGCTTCAACTGCAAGGTGTAGTAGTGGCCACTAGACTCCCGGATCAATGCTTCAACTGCAAGGTGTAGAAGTGGCCACTAGACTGCCGATTTCACTATCCCCAACCAGGTTTACAAATAGTCGTTAACTTTAATTCACGCGTTCAGGTTCCTCAATTGGCGATATCAGGTTTGAGAGTAGTCACTCGACTCCGGGGTTAACCAAACTGTGGTACGTTTTGGGAGATAAGTACACAGTAGCTGCCTATTATGTCTTATCTCGGCAGCCTCACACTTACGTATCACCACCAAGTCTGGACCATCATCAAGGAGATACTCACTCTGTTTTACAGACTTTGAAACATCTCTGTCTTTAGAAAACATGTGGTATGTTAATTCATTCACAAAATCCAAAGCCACAATATCCTTTCGGTAAGAGATAAGACCCATCATTCACAAGTTACACTTTGCTCCTCAGGACGTGCAATTAGCGAATTTAAAACATTCGAAAATCACACAAGCATAATGAGTCTGGTTATAGGACGGTACTACAGATTGGTTGTGGGGTTCTGGTTCACTTTTAAGTATAAATACATAGACCGGCTTTCGATTTAATTTTGTTTGAAGCTTAAAATTGGGAGAAATGTTGTAGAGGAGCAAAACTTAACAAGTTTGTAAAAAGTTTGTAAACTTCTAATCTTCTAGCCTTAATTATCGATAGGCATATTAACACATTGCTATGATAGTTGTCACATAGACCAGTGTGTTTCGATGTATTCTGTTTGCGTACCGTTGAAAACTACAGCGTATAAGAGTTAAATTTACAACGTATCGATGTTGGTTGTGACACACGTAGCTACATAGATTACATGATTATAGAACATTCTGTCTTAGACCTCTGGATTAGATGGAGGATATTGTTGTGCTGGATTTGCAAGGTGTGTTGTTTTTCATGTTGTCTCAGTTTCAAGATAGGATTATGTTCATTGACGCTGTAGTATTGTGTCTACCTTGTCCTTACAGCATGTAAGGCGCTCTGTCTTAAAACTAGAGAAAGCTGGCACTGCTCGGTTATCCGTAGCTGATAAGTACCTTGTATCAGCAGTAGGATATCGCAACAACTCACTCTTAAATGTCTCTGTATATCTTCACAAACAGAGATGTTACCGAAGAGGCAAAAAGTACCTTATGTAGTAGTATGTGTTTTACAGGCCGTACAAGTTCGGTGTCCTCAGTTGTAAAATAGATCTTATCTCAGCGGTAATATAACGCTTACCTCAGCAATAATATCTTGTTTATTTCATTAGAAAAAGGGAGATTACTTCTGCAGTTATATGCTGTTTTACCTCTTGCTTTCGAAAGGAGTTAAACGTGGGCTCACTGTAAAGTGAGTCACGCTTTGCCCGTTTAAAAAAATCCGAACTCTTTCTAAAAACAGTGGTCTGCTATATTGATAAACTTAGCTCATACACATGTATTACAAACAAAATTTCACATTCATTCAAAAATATGGTAAGAATAATTTGCCTTTTTAATATATCATTAAAACTCTTAGGCAATTATAAAAAGACAAATTTACCTACTACTTCCTTCTGTGACTTCGACAACAGTTTTCGTTGCTTATTGTAAATTTCCATTGGCGTTGTTGGCTCAGTTATAAGAAAAACAATGCCATCTAGATATACGTCAAAACCAAGTGATAAGATAATTTACCTGCATCTCTCGAAACTTTTACTGAAGGTTTGTCTGTCAATATTTATCGCAGAAATCACGATATTCAGATCAGACTCAGATCAGAAAACCGAATGAATCAGGCATATCACTATTAAGAAAAGGGACAATTATCTAGCAGTTGCCGTAATGGTGTTTTGGATGTCGAGGTCAGGAGGGTATAAACTATCACCTCGGTCAATAAATGTTTTTTTTTTAAATTCAAAGACAGATTATCGTTGATCTAACTAACTGTGAAATTGAAAGGACTAATCAGTAAACCAAGCCTCGTGTACAACCATAAACAAATGTCCTGGGACTGGACACAGTTGTATCCCACCCCACAATCAGCTGGAAAATACTGACAAGGTACACATAACGTCTAGAATAACCCTAACCCTAACCCTAACAAATCGTCCTGGGACTGGACACAGTTGTATCCCACCCCACAATCAGCTGGAAAATACTGACAAGGTTCACATAACGTCTAGAATTACCCTCACCCTAACCATAAACAAATCGTCCTGGGACTGGACACAGTTGTATCCCACCCCACAATCAGCTGGAAAATACTGACAAAGTACAACCAGGAAGTGTTATACACATAACGTCTAGAATAAGGTACAGAGGTGATAAGATCTATTTTATATAAAGTAGTCACATGTCCTTTTATTCGAAATTTTAGACACGATGAACATTGCTTCACGTTAATTATCCCGGACACATACCGAACATGCGTTTTACTTCCGTTTGCGCTATTTCTACCTTGGACAGGAAGTCGTATGTCGAAAGGCATTCCAGTGTCCAAATTACTCCCTTAACGTTACAGGCGTTAGGGCATTAAACAAACCGCTCCGTTAATGATCGGGGGAGCACAAATATCAGACAGGTTCTTTATTGAGGGTCGGACATATATAACTCAATGACTTTGGCTCAGAGTTATCTGTTCACTCTACCATGTCACCTTTGACTGGTATTATCTGCCACTATCTGGAACTGACATATATATGTATTAAATTGAATCTAGCCTTTGTATGGTTTATTTGTTTAGTATGGTCACTATTCTGTGTTTCGTGGACAAATTAATAATGATAACGATATACTGATGATAGTCTTGTTCTGGATAGCACTAAAAATAATAATGATGGCCTCGCTATATATTTCACTGATATTTGTGCATATTAAAAATATGCTGGTTCTGGTGGTCACTTCTATGTTATACAGTGATGATAGCCTCGATTTGGTCCCTGCGATCTTAAAACACTGAATAAAGCCTCGGTTTGGTGTTTACAATGACATGTATCTTAGTACCGTGATGAAAGCCTCGGATTAATGCGTACTGCTAGTTTTATACACTGATGTAAGCCAGGTTTGGTTAAGGTTTTTTGATTTGGTTTGGCTATTATGATATTGTAGGTAAACCGTACTTTGTTTTCTTTTCTTGTGTAGATTTCGGTGTCATAACCTCGACAAAGCATCGGATCTGACACAGAACCTCAACAAAGCCTCGGATCTGACACAGAACTTCGACAAATTCTCCGATCTGACACAGAACCTCGACAAAGCCTCGGATCTGACACAGAACATCAACAAATTCTCCGATCTGACACAGAACCTCGACAAAGCCTGGTTTCGGACAAAGTACCTCGACAAATTATCGTATCTGACACAGAACCTCGACAAAATATCGGACCTGACACAGAACCTAGACAAAGCTTTGGACCTGACACAGAACCTAGACAAAGCTTTGGATCGGACACAGAACCTCGACAAATTCTTGGATAGGACAAAGTACCTAGACAAAGTCTGGGATCGGACAAAGTACCTCGACAAAGCCTGGGATCGGCCAAGTACCTCGACAAAGCCTGGGATCGGACAAAGAACCTCGACAAAGCCTGGGGTCGGACAAAGTACCTCGACAAATTATCGGATCTGACACAGAACCTCGACAAATTCTCGGATCGGACAAAGTACCTCGACAAATGTTCAGATCTGACACAGAACCTCGACAAAGCCTAGGATCTGACACAGAACCTCGACAAATTCTCGGATTTAACACAGAACCTCGACAAATAATCGGATCGGACACAGAACCACGACAAAGCCTGTGATCTGACGCAGAACCTTGACAAATTATCGGATCTAACACAGAACCTCGACAAATAATCGGATCTGACAGAACCTCGACAAAGCCTGGGATCGGACAAAGTACCTCGAAAAAGCCTGCGATTGGACAAAGTACCTAGACAAAGCCTGGGATCGGACTAAGTAACTCGACAAATTCTTGGATCTGACAGAACCTCGACAAAGCCTGGGATCGGACAAAGTACCTCGACAAATTCTCGGATCGGACAAAGTATCTCGACAAATCCTTGGATCGGACAAAGTGCCTCGACAAATTCTCGGATATGACACAGAACCTTGACAAATTATCGGACCTAACACAGAACCTCGACAAAGCCTCGGATCGGACACAGAACCTCGGTCAAATAATCGGATCTGACACAGAGCCTCGACAAATTCTGCGACCTGACAGAACCTCGACAAAGCCTCGGATCTGACACAGAACCTCGACAACGCCTCGGATCGGACAAAGTACCTCGACAAATTATCGGACCTAACAGAACTTCGACAAAGCCTGAGATCTGACACAGTACCTCAACAAAGCCTTGGATCTGCACAGAACCTCGACAAAGCCTCGGATAGGACAGAACCTCGACAAATTCTCGGATCGGACAAAGTACCTCGACAAATTCGCGGATCTTACACAGAACCTCGACAAATTACCGGACCTGACAAAACCTCGACAAAGCCTGGGATCGGACAAAGTACCTCGACAAAGCCTGCGATTGGACAAAGTACCTAGACAAAGCCTGGAATCGGACTAAGTAACTCGACAAATACTTGGATCTGACAGAACCTCGACAAAGCCTGGGATCGGACAAAGTACCTCGACAAATTCTCGAATCGGACAAAGTATCTCGACAAATTCTCGGATCGGACAAAGTATCACTACAAATCCTTGGATCGGACAAAGTGCCTCGACGAATTCTCGGATCTGACACAGAACCTTGACAAATTATCGGATCTAACACAGAACCTCGACAAAGCCTCGGATCGGACAAAGTACCACGACAAATTATCGGATCTGACACAGAACCTCGACAAAGCCTCGGATCGGACACAGAACCTCGGACAAATAATCGGATCTGACACAGAGCCACGACAAATTCTGCGACCAGACAGAACCTCGACAAAGCCTCGGATCTGACACAGAACCTCGACAACGCCTCGGATCGGACAAAGTACCTCGACAAATTATCGGACCTAACAGAACCTCGACAAAGCCTGAGATCTGACACAGTACCTCAACAAAGCCTGGGATCTGCGCAGAACCTCGACAAAGCCTCGGATCTGACACAGAACCTCAACAAAGCCTCGGATCGGACAAAGTACCTTGACAAAGCCCGGGATCGGACAATGTACCTCGACAAATTCTCGGATCGGACAAAGTACCTCGACAAATTCTCGGATAGGACAGAACCTCGACAAAGCCTGGGATCGGACAAAGTACCTCGACGAATTCTCGGATATGACACAGAACCTTGACAAATTATCGGATCTAAAACAGAACCTCGACACATTCTCGGATCTGACACAGAACCTCAACAAAGCCTGGAATCGGACAAAGTACCTCGACAAAGCATCGGATCTGACGAATAACCTAAACAAAGACTCGGATCTGACACAGAACCTTGACGAATTCTCGGATCTGACGCAGAACCTCGACAAAGCTTGGGATCGGACAAAGTACCTCGACAAATTCTTGTATCGGACAAAGTACCTCGACAAATTAACGGCTCTGACACAAAACCTCGACGAATTCTCGGATCTTTGAAGCGGAACCTCGACAAAGCCTGGGATCAGACAAAGTATCTCGACGAATTCTCGGATCGAACAAAGTACCTCAACGAATTCTCGGATATGACAGAACCTCGACAAAGCCTTTTTTTGTTGATATTTCTACCGGGATATATCTTTAAAAAGAAATCATTTAAAATGTCATCAGCTTTTGATTTCGATATGTTGAGAATATGAACGAAATAATTAACATTTTTGAAAGTCTGGATATTGTCTTTACATTATTTATGCATCACCACTCATAAAAGAAGCGATGGAAAATGCATTTATGACGAAATTAGCAATAATTTTCCAGACAATCAACCAAAGTGCAACCCCCTTTTTCAGCAACGTATCTTTTTTTCACAACGCGTGCCGATTTATAACTAGTTACAGACAGATACTGTAATTTTATTTTGCATCGTTACCTGTCAAACCTCGGTGACAGTTACAAAATTTGAAATTCAATCCGGTGTTTCCGGATGGAACAGCAATTAAGACTACATATCGACAATTTCAGTTACATCAAAGTATTACAATGTTTTCTTTTTTTAACTTCATATTTTTAACTAACAACTCTTTACATTTACTTAGACTAATCGTCAAATATGTAATATGCACATTGAAACGGAATTGCTACTTTTTTTACAGTCAAACGTCTAACACACTGCCAGCTTCAAATGATAATACATAAAAGCCAAGCCAATCACTCACTACCATATTGCTGCACGATAAGAATTTATTGAAATATCAATTTGGGCCCGAACAGGTTCGACCAATAATACCGTGGCAAGGTCGGCCCATGTAGTTACATGTAACACATACAAAGTCGTTAAATTGGCGGTAAATCTGACGTTGCATGCTTTATGATGTCATAGTTAAGCTGATTCCAATGGGCCGAACTTACCCGAATGCCTGTCCGAACTTACCCCATAGCGGGGCTCGTTCGGTCATCCGATCTTCCGACAGGAAAAGTTAAATAATGTTAAAAAACGGACGTGCTGCCATACTTCCTAGAACGGACTTTAAAAAAAATAAAAAATGTTCGAACTAGCCCCGGTCTCCATATTGTTATGTCGGTCTTAATCTCATTAGAGCTTGTGTTTTATTGTTATTCCTCGACTAGCCGACTTTAAATAAAGTTTATCTTATCTCATTCTGAAAGTTGTATTCTGAATCAGTAAATATCAGAGATCAACAAAAGCTACGCTCTTTTAAGGCTGTGCCTTTTCCTATTAAATCTTTGTACATGTACCTGCACATCAATGATTATCTTGACTTTGGTTTAAACTGTTCTATTTATAGACTGATGATAACATCAGTATGATTGTAACTGTTAGTTTTATAAATTGATGATTTCAAGGATTAATGGAAGCTTCAGCATGCCTGTCCTTGTTACATTTATAGATTAATGATAGTAACTATCAAATATAGATAGCTTAAACATGGTTGTCGCTATCAGTTATGTTAACCGTGGTAGGTTTGACTGTAACATGTATGGAACAGCCTCAGTAGGGTTGTCACTATAATTTGTAAAATTAGTTATAACCGCAATATGGTTGTCACTGTTAATAATATAAATGTCTGATAAACTCGATATTCAGACAAGGACCAATTCATTATAACTTTTACAGGAGACAGTGGATAAACACCTGTACTTTTGGACCATCTATACATACAGGGGGACACCTGTATCAGCATATAAATTAAACATTGATTTTCCTTAGACAGTTTTGCAACTCAAAATAATGAGAACATCTTACATGATGCATCACCTTGAATGAGTCATACATATTCAGCTTTTTATTCTTTATATCAAACGAAAAGGATTTGATGAAAAAAAAGAAGCACATGTTCATTATATTTATGAATGTAGGATAAAAGTAATCGTAAGAAAATTGTACACGTTTTGATAAAGGTTTTCTGGCCATTACCACAGATGTCAACAACACAAGTTTCTCAGGGCTGACCACAGAAGGCATGACAGTACTTTTTACTGCAGACAATATACGTGCCTGAAATCTTTTTGGAAAAAAACTTAATGATGAAATGAAAATAAAAATCTAATTCAAGTCCAATAAAACTGAAAACGTACGATTCTTGATACTGTTAAGTATGTTTTTATACTAACGGTACACCAGCGCATTTGTAACATACGCTATAGACTACCATTTGTTTAACCGTTTTAATCAAACTTTGATATAGGTGACAAATCGGGACGAGGGATTACGTCAGATTGGAAGGATATCTGCCAACGCTGTGCATAGAGAATCAGCCAGCTAAGACGGGATTTAATATCAAAACAAATGTTCCAAAACATGTCAGAGGTTATTGTTAATGGCGAATGATTAAATGATAAAACACTCTAATTAAAGTCAATAATGATGCCAAAATCACACATGGATGTTAAAACTCGACTTATAACAAATCTATTGAACTCAATCGAAGTATAATCAGACATCTATTATTGTAATACAACCAGAGAGATCCCCCAGGACATTAATGAGGAAAATCAAGCACGTGGTAATTAGCTATTTAGTCAATGACGACGTGCTTGATAGCTAGCCAAGTAGGTGGAATAAGTACATCTTTATAATAAATATGTTTATATATGAGTAAGCTAACTCATGGGTAACACTTAACGGAGTACAGTGTCATTACACTTTAATTTATATTTAACTTAGTACAGTGTCATTACACCATTGTTTATATTTAACTTAGACCAGTGTCATTACACCTCTGTTTATATTTAACTTAGTATAGTGTCATTACACCTCTGTTTATATTTAACTTAGTACAGTGTCATTACAACTCTGTTTATATTTAACTTAGTTTAGTGTCATTACACCTCTGTTTATATTTAACTTTGTACAGTGCCATTACACCTCTGTTTACATTTAACTTAGTATAGTGTCATTACACCTCTGTTTATATTTAACTTAGTACAGTGTCATTACACCTTTTTTTACATTTAACTTAGTACAGTGTCATTACACCCCTGTTTATATTTAAGTTAATACAGTGTCATTACACCTCTGTTTATATTTAACTTAGTACAGTGTCATTACACCTCTGTTTATATCTAACTTTGTACAGTGTCATTACACCTCTGTTTACATTTAGCTAAGGACAGTGTCATTACACCTCTGTTTATATTTAACTTTGTAC
>NW_018404189.1:311910-323979 GCF_002113885.1 Mizuhopecten yessoensis
TTTAGTACAGTGTCATTACACCTTTGTTAACGTTTAACTTAGTACAGTGTCATTACACCTTTGTTTATATTTAACTTTGTACAGTGCCATTACACCTCTGTTTATATTTAACTTAATACAGTGTCCTCACACCTCTGTTTTCGTTTAACTTAGTACAGTGTCATTACACCTCTGTTTACATTTAACTTAATACAGTGCCATTACACCTTTGTTTACATTTGACTTAGTACAGTGTCATTACACCTCTGTTTACATTTAACTTAATACAGTGCCATTACACCTTTGTTTACATTTGACTTAGTACAGTGTCATTACACCTCTGTTTATATTTAATTTAGTACATTGTCATTACACCTTTGTTAACGTTTAACTTAGTACAGTGTCATTACGCCTTTGTTTATATTTAACTTAGTACAGTGTCATTACACCTTTGTTAACGTTTAACTTAGTACAGTGCCATTACACCTTTGTTTACATTTAACTTAGTACAGTGCCATTACCCCTTTGTTTACATTTAACTTAGTACAGTGTCATTACACCACTGTCTACATTTAACTTAGTACAGTGTCATTACACCACTGTCTACATTTAACTTAGTACAGTGTCATTACAACTCTGTTTATATTTAACTTAGTACAGTGTCATTACACCTTTGTTTATATTTAACTTTGTACAGTGCCATTACACCTTTGTTTACATTTAACTTAGTACAGTGTCATTACAACTTTGTTTATATTTAACTTTGTACAGTGTCATTACCCCTTTGTTTACATTTAACTTAGTACAGTGTCATTACAACTTTGTTTATATTTAACTTTGTACAGTGTCATTACACCTCTGTTTATATCTAACTTAGTACAGTGCCATTACACCTTTGTTTACATTTAACTTAGTACAGTGTCATTGCACCTCTGTTTACATTTAACTTAGTACAGTGCCATTACCCCTTTGTTTACATTTAACTTAGTACAGTGTCATTACACCTTTGTTAACGTTTAACTTAGTACAGTGCCATTACACCTTTGTTTACATTTAACTTAGTACAGTGTAATTACACCTTTGTTTATATTTAACTTTGTACAGTGCCATTACACCTCTGTTTATATTTAACCTAATACAGTGTCATTACACCTCTGTTTATATTTAACTTAATACAGTGTCCTCACACCTCTGTTTTCGTTTAACTTAGTACAGTGTCATTACACCTCTGTTTACATTTAACTTAA
This sequence comes from Mizuhopecten yessoensis, assembly GCF_002113885.1. Classification (NCBI taxonomy): domain Eukaryota; kingdom Metazoa; phylum Mollusca; class Bivalvia; order Pectinida; family Pectinidae; genus Mizuhopecten; species Mizuhopecten yessoensis. Next base: position 313,137 of record NW_018404189.1, read on the forward strand.
TACAGTGCCATTACACCTTTGTTTACATTTGACTTAGTACAGTGTCATTACACCTCTGTTTATATTTAATTTAGTAAAGTGTCATTACACCTTTGTTAACGTTTAACTTAGTACAGTGTCATTACACCTCTGTTTATATTTAACTTTGTACAGTGTCATTACACCTCTGTTTATATCTAACTTAGTACAGTGCCATTACACCTCTGTTTATATTTAACTTAATACAGTGTCATTACACCTCTGTTTATATTTAACTTAATACAGTGTCAATTACTTACGAACTGACCAGTATTTGACTATAGGGCAGTTACTTACAAACGAACCAGTACTTGTCCATAGGCCAGTTACTTACAAATGGACCAGTGCTTGTCCATAGGGCAGTTACTTACGAACGGACCAGTGCCTGTCCATAGGGCAGTTACTTACAAACGGACCAGTACTTATCCATAAAGCAGTTACTTACGAACGGACCAGTGCTTGTCCATATGGCAGTTACTTACAAACGGACCAGTGCTTGTCCATAGGGCAGTTACTTACGAATGGACCAGTGCCTGTCCATAGGGCAGTTACTTATAAACGGACCAGTACTTATCCATAAAGCAGTTACTTACGAACGGACCAGTGCTTGTCCATATGGCAGTTACTTACAAACGGACCAGTGCTTGTCCATAGGGCAGTTACTAACGAACGGACCAGTGCTTGTCCATAAAGCAGTTACTTACGAACGGACCAGTGCTTGTCCATAGGGCAGTTACTTACGAACGGACCAGTGCTTGTCCATAGGACAGTTACTTACGAACGGAGCAGTGCTTGTCTATAGGGCAGTTACTTACAAACGGACCAGTACTAATCCATAAAGCAGTTACTTACGCAAGGACCAGTGCTTGTCCATAAAGCAGTTACTTACGAACGGACCAGTACTAATCCATAAAGCAGTTACTTACAAACGGACCAGTGCTGGCCATAGGGCAGTCACTGACGAACGGACCAGTACTTGTCCATAGGGCAGTCACTGACGAACGGACCAGTGCTGGTCTCTAACTAGCGTTGATGTCCTCACTACCATTTCATAAGCAAAGTTGCAGTAACATTCACATATTGTACATGCATACCAACTATAATCTGATTTATTTTGATAAAGTTGTCATCGTTTTATTATTTGTGGCGGTTATAAGACTTTTAGAGTATGACACAGAACGCTGCTTTGTTGAATCTGTACTCACTACGATGGATTTATTATAATAGATGTATACAATATGGTTTGGATTTATTTTGTGTTGTAAGTGAAATGTTAAGTTGATCTCCAGCTAACAGTTCCTGGACTTGCAATCGACTTCACTGCAATTGCAATGTGACTTACATGTGCCTATCCTGGCAGTTGAACTTTTACTATAACAATGTGCTGACACGTACCAGAATCATACCAGATTTTACCAGAAAAACACCCAACAGTCTGGCAACTTCATGTACAGTGGCCATTCTTCTTGTTGATAGAAGAGACTGTGAAGTCATAAATCGCAGCACTGGGTCGTCAGCGCGATTCGGATTGCACATGCTATTCCTGAACAGAATGAAGTATTTGTGGACTAATAACGATAGGAGAGGTATGTCATTGCGGAGGCGAACAGAGCAATGGGCACGTGACTCTGCACGAGAACATGTTAGTTTTTGTAGGTGCAGCTATTTTTGCAATGTTCAGCAATATTGCTTTGCACCAAGGTATGATGACAAAGTGCACGCATTGCCATGGGAGAAGAATGGAATAACCTAAGCGCACTGTTGGAAGGTTGTATAGTGTGTTTGTGGGTTAGAGTGTGGGTGAGGGCAACCTTTATATTGTACGTGGATTGAGTTGGTGAGGTGGTACGCCCGTTAGGGTTATGGTGTTGGTGAGGGCAACCTTTATATAGTACGTGGATTGAGTTGGTGAGCTGGTACGCCCGTTAGGGTTAGGGTGTTGGTGAGGGCAACCTTTATACTGTACGTGGATTGAGTTGGTGAGGTGGTACGCCCGTTAAAATTAATCCCGGTGTGTATTATGCCGCTTTCTAGAGCTTTGGATCTGAACTGTGTATAACTGACTATGAACCCGCTCTGTGACTCGTACCACGTCTACTGTCTTAGACTCGACTGTAAAACGCCGACTACATTCCCGCTCTCTGACTCGACTCTGTAACGCCGACAACATATTCATTCTGTGCTCTAGCTGTGTAGCATCGACACGAACCTGCTCTGTGTCTCTGTGTCTCAGTAACGTCTGTTCTTTGAATCGGCCTTTTAACGTCGGCTGTTCTGTCATTCGTCTGTGTTTCACTGACTTCGTTTTGACGTTGTGTTTACTAAACATATGCAGTGTGTTGTCCAACATAAAAGTTTTTACTGAAGTGTCTACAGAAACAGAGATACAAATTCTCCCCTAACGGCTATACACTTCGTTATTAATATGCCATTATACTTTTCCTGCTTCTTAAAAGAACCGACAGCCGTTTTGTTAGTGATAGCGTTGTGATGCACTTGTCTCCGAGGAGTCGTATAAAGGGAACTGTGTCGCTTCTTGCCATCAAAATCGCAATGGAGTATCAGGGTTTTGGCCAAATAGCGACAGCTAAACCAGTAATGTCATATAACAGATGTTTATAGGTCTTATTGTGGAACAATTTAAACGTTTCCATCTTTGCCTGGCAGGTAGTAAAGAAATCTTACCTGTCACGTTCTACCAAAGTGGTCATGTGCTGTGTTAATACACCATTCATTGCTACTGGTACCTCCTTTATGACCCTCTGCTGATAGAATAGCAAACAGTAAAACCTCAGTATAGCTAGGGGTAGCCTGTTGTTTACAAGTCTTCTGCTGCACCAGAATGGCCCGATAATAGGTAGTCAGTAGTAACAAATCTCAGTGAAAGACCATCACTTGATACTTAGTATGTTAATAAAGACCCTCACCAGAATGGCCCGATAATAGGTAGTCAGTAGGAACAAATCTCAGTGAAAGACCATCACTTGATACTTAGTATGTTAATAAAGACCCTCACTTCATACTTAACATGTCAACAAATATCAACACTTCTTACCCTACCCATTTATTGCTTGTTTTCATTCGTGTGATTGTTTCTGTACACTGTATATATAAAGCAAAGTTCCTTTGATGAACCTCTAAAGAGGTGAAAGCGCCTGGGAGGTACTAAGAAACTCTTGTCATTTTTTTTTTTTTTAATTTATTTATATATATATGTACTTTTGCATTATTCTGACATTGATTAAATCATGATACCATCCTATTGTTTATTGATGAGGTATTGAGAAACATTAAACATACTGTGACACTACGATTTTTTTATCAGTTACTGATTTTCTGTGGAAAATTTCCCGACGGTGTACAGATTTCCATCACTGTTATAACCATAACATTAGCCTTATTTGTATCAGTCACTGTGCATGTGATAACACTAACGTTAGCCTTATTTCTATCAGTCAGTGTGTTAACCCTAACGTTAGCCTTATTTTTATCAGTCAGTGTGTTAACCCTAACGTTAGCCTTATTTTTATCAGTTACTGTGATGACCCTAACGCTAGCCTTATTTTTATCAGTTACTGTGATAACCCTAACGTTAACTTTATTTCTATCAATCACTGTGATGACCTTAACGTTAGCCTTATTTCTATCATTCACTGTGATGACCTTAACGTTAGCCTTATTTTTATCATTCACTGTGATGACCCTAAAGTTAGCCTTATTTCTATCATTCACTGTGATGACCCTAACGTTAGCCTTATTTCTATCATTCACTGTGATGACCTTAACATTACCCTTATTTCTATCATTCACTGTGATAACCCTAACGTTAGCCTTATTTCTATCATTCACTTTGATAACCCTAACGTTAGCCTTATTTCTATCATTCACTGTGATAACCCTAACATTAGTCTCATTTCTATCAGTGACTGTGATAACCCTAACGTTAGCCTTATTTCTATTATACCATGAATTATTAGCAGTCACTATGAATATTGCTGCTTGAACCGATTCCTCTGATCGGTAAGAAAGTCAAAGGCTTTTTAAATACTATTACTAATGCCTGTTATTTAGACGCACTTTCTGTTAACGAGTGATTTAATACAAATTGTTATATTATTTAATCGTATGCCATATTAATTATACCAATATTGTGAAGTATCTGTTACGTTGTTTGTGCTTGATCCTTCTTAGTTTTATTTTTCTTGTACTCCTCCGTTTCTGTACATATATGTGACACTTCTAGCGGAATTCACTCAAATATACAAAATAATGGCATATTCGATATAACCACATTGCACACACATTCATTGATGTATATTTCAATTCCTACTCAAGTTAGACTCAATACAACTACCAAATGTAACCTGTTTAATTTGCCGATGAATTTGACCAGATTAACATTGCCTGTGCGTATGATTTTGCGATGGGAGATAACCATTGACATGTTAAAACAAAGAATATATCGATACCACTTGACGAGATTTTACATTGTTATTGAAGATACAAAAGAAACTGTTCAAACAACCAAAAACGATCAATCAGCAAAATAGTATAAGCTCACGTTTGTTAGCGTTAGTGACAAGTCATGTACTGCCCTAGACGTTCTCGCTCCAGCTACCCATGTAGTATCAAACCCTGGTACAAATCGAAAACAACGTACATCCATGTGGTCTCGTCATATATGAAATACGGTCGAACAGCAAAATGCCATATTATCAAATTGTTTCGCCCTTTCAAGTCACGTCTAGATTCCTGTCTAATTCGACATTCAATTACTGCAGCTTCACATTCCAGAAGATGTGGAACCTCGAAATGTAACGGCTCTCAACTTCGTGCTAGAAAAAGATGGCTGTCGTAGGGAACTCGCAGCTGAGCCTGCGAACCAAGATGTAGGCGGAAGACCGTTTGCCAGTATTGTGGTCGTCAAGGTCATGAGTAAGAAAGTTATAATGAGCGATTTACCCTACCAGAACTTGTTGATTCGCTTCGAAAATCACAGGACTCTGCTTCAGGTCCTGATGATATTCCATATCAATTTCTAAAGCACTTACCGGACTCGTCACTAACATGCCTTCTTTACATATTCAATAAAGTTTACGCCTCCGGAAAGATTCCCGATTCGTGGAAGAACTCGACAATTACACCTATCCCAAAACCGGGAAAGGATGCTACTGACCCACACAACTATCGTCCTGTTTAACTAGTCTCACTGACTAGTTGTGTATGTAAAACTTTAGAACGAATAATAAACACAAGACTGGTTTGGTTTTTTGAGGCCAACGATATAATATCCCCTCTTCAAAGTGGTTTTACAAACAGCAGAGGGACAAATGACCATCTCATCAGATTAGAGACATTCATTCGAGAGGCTTTCGCCAAGAAGGAACACCTTGTCGCCGTGTTCTTTGATCTTGAGAAGGCCTATGCTACTACATGGCAGTATGGCATCATGAAAGATCTTCACGACCTTGGCGTACGTGGAAACCTTCCCAATTTTATATCTAATTACCTATCAGATAGACACTTCAAAGTCCGTGCTCGTTCAACTTTTTCTGAAACGTCTAAACAGGAAATGGGAGTCCCACAGGGTGGAATCCTATCAGTCACACTGTTTGGTCTTAAAATCAATGATATAGTCAAATGTCTTGGTCAATCAACAGAAGGGTCGTTATTTGTGGATGCTTTTGTGCCTATACAGATCACTTATTTGAACAAAACTGGATTATGGTTCTATGGTGTACGGGTCGGCGCGCAGTTTGTACCTACAGATGCTAGACCCAATCCATAACCAAGGGCTACGTCTAGCCCTTGGAGCTTTTCGAACAACACCTGTAAAAAGCCTGTACGTGGAAGCAAATGAACCATCCCTTTCTGACAGTAGAAAAAAACCCTTGCATTACAGTTTGCAGCTCAATTAAAATCAAACACTAAAAATCCTGCTTTCGACCAAGTATTCAACCCAAAATACCAAAACATATTTACGCAAAACCAAAAACTTCTGCCAACATTTGGTATCCGAATTTCAAATTTCCTGCAAGAACTCAACATAAAGTTGACGGACATAGCTGAATTTAACATATCTGATGTTCCTCCGTGGACCATTCAAACACCTGATTTTAACTTTACATTACATGAGCGAGGAAAATCAAGTGTTATGCCCGAAGAACACAAATCCTCCTTTCGGGAATGCATTTCGAATTACCCTTCTCATACACAACTTTACACCGATGGTTCCAAAGAAGGTGAGAAAGTGAGAGCAGCCTGCTGTACTGCTCATTCTAGCACTTCAGTTCGACTAGGCACACATATCCTACTCATTCGTACCTTTTAAAACGAGAAGATCTAAATTCATGCCACGCATGTGACACTCCATCTACAGTGGAACATTTTTTAATAGAATGTTCCGATTTTAAACACATTCGTGATAACTACTTTCGAGTCCCGGATATGAAAACTCTTTTCAGTTCCGTGGACTCGAAGGCATTATTTAACTATTTGAAAGACATCGGTCTATTCTATAGACTCTGATGTCTTTTAAACCACCTTACCCTTTTTGACGTTATATATATCACATATTCCATATCATCTATTCGTTATCTCTTTTATTATTTTAACCCCCTTTTTATTTTTAATTATCTTCACATACAATGCGAATGCTTTTAAAATGAACCATTTTATCTGATTTTATCTTCGCTACTCACATGTTTGTTAAAAAAATAAAATAAGTAAATAAATCACCATGGCCCTAAATGACCACAGCCGTCGATGGGCCGTTAAACATAAACAAACAAACAAACAAACAAACCCTGCGCACCGCGTCTAGACATTATTCTTCCGCAATGACGCGTCAGAAAATTTGATATCTTATGAATTCATAAACAAAAATTGAATATGACATTTAAACTATGGTTTTGTGTTTTGTTTTAACATAATTTGGCTGAACTATTGAACTATCAACATACACCATCATGTGGTATGACGGTCCTTCAATGACGGACTATATTTTTAGTCACCCAGTTGGGACTATTAATTTCGGTTTCAGGCCCAGATTTTGACCTCGGTTGTCTTGGACTGTTAAGTGTGTGCTTCTGTCGGAATATACCAGGCGCCAATTACAAGCTCTTGGATAATTCAGATATCGATTTCCTTTTTAAATTGGAATAGCATAAAACCTTAAGACGTTCCAAATTTCACATGGGAATTACATATAACCTAAAGATGTCCCGAGTATGAATCAGGCACCTTTGAGGTTCCCGAAGGGGTAAGCTGTCGTTAATAATTGCTATTGATTGATTTAGATATTTTATGTCTGACCAACGACTACCGTTAATATTTGCGTATAGTGCGCACTTTTTTTAAGGAAAAATAAAGTGTCATGAATGATATCACATGATACTCAAGAACAATCCAAAACCAGTCATTGGTCGCGACCATTTATCGTAATTGTTCTAGGATTTTCGAAAATGATTTGAAATAATGTTCGCAGCAAAAACTGCTAAATTTCGTTGAATAACCCCTGATTGCATTGCTAATTAAACAATTACGAAAAGTTGCAAGTTTAAGTCATATTATACGATTGAATCGGATAATTAAACTCGTGTAAAGGAGGCCCAACTTTTCAGGACGTTACGTTGTGAATTGATAAATACCACGTCTCGGGTTCAAAACAGCCAAATACATTCCATTCTTTTCTTTTCAAAGGTGAAAATTGCTGAAATCACAATTGTTTGGTGTTCTTCATGTCTCGCGAATTCGGCTGTTGTCGGTCCTCGTCGGACCTGTTTGAGTGACTGCCTTTAAGCGTACACACTCTGCCGATATCGATGACCGATTCAGGTGGATTTGCAGACGATCAGAAAACTACTTGGAAAAGTGTATTTCATAACAAACAAAAAAGTAAAAGATTTATCCGTTTATAAGAATGAATCTTTTCTGAAACTTATTGTTGTGAAAACAACATCGTTATATTCCAATTACCTGTTCTGCCCATGCAAGGTGACCGTGTCAGCGCGCAGATCTCCCCGTATTCGAGGTGGCAATAAACGCTAACGTTATATTTGCGACATGCTTTCTTATTAATTCGATGTGTTGGCATGGCTTCCTGAATTATGGTGGCTGATATAAGACATTTCCTCTTTTAGCTTTGTCGACCGCGAAATAACGCCAAGCGAAATAACGAAATAACGAAATAACGCCAAAGCGCCAAAGCGAAAAGACGAAATAACGCCAAAGCGCCAAAGCGCCAAAGCTAAATAACCTGGGATCACAGGTGTATGCGATGTCTATATCAGAGTCAAGTACCGAGTTTTCTTTTTGTAAAATTTGTAAAATTTTATCATGTTTTGACACATTAATATATTTAAACTTTATATAACTATAATAGCGGTAGCACTCGTTTTAGCATGGAGTCGTCTGCTGGATAACGGAACTACTAGGTAGTGAAGCGGACGTAAAACAAACAATTGAATCGGACCAATGGTGCGTGACTCGATTGATGTAGACAAACTCCGCCCAACAGGCAATGCCCAACCAATTGTCGGGTTGCATCAACGACCGAGGAGAATGATGAGGGAATTTGAGTCTGTTTAAGCTTCATTTCCTGAATTCCGGAACCTAAACCCAAAGAATGATATTATTTGCTGCATTGAACGCTATACCTCCGACAATTGTTCTCCCTAAATCGCACGGGTGACGCTTTTTTTCTGTTGTGATACTCTGCATAGAACATTTATTTTACTGTCTAGATTAGCCTTCCGTCATTCTGGCTGCTATTCGAATTTACTTAATTTAAGGCTGGTACTCGGCGTAAATTGTTCTCAATGATAATGATATGAAAATAATCTAATAGGACGCTAAGCAAAATAATACCAAACCAATTCAAAGCAGTTAAAGTAAAAAAATAACGAGATGACAAGATTATTAAACAAAATACTTTTTCTTCAGATTTTTTTTAAAAATGAGTCTATTTAAGCTGTGTTAAAGATATTGAAAATGTATTGTCAACATATATCTACGTAGTAAAGAAGTAAAAATAATTAATAAACAACAAATAAAGACATGTTCTATTACCATGATCACTACTCCGTAAAACCTTAACTAAAATCATGTTCTAATATCCTGATCAGTGTCTCGTAATCACATCAACGAAACCTGATCAGAGTCTCGTAATAACAACAACTAACGTCATGTTCTAATATCGAGATCAGTGTCTCGTAATAACAACAATTAACGTCATGTTCTAATATCGTGCTCCGTAATAACAACAACTAACGTCATGTTCTAATATCGTAATCATTGTCTCATAATAACAACATCTAACGCCATGTTCTAATATCGTAATCATTGTCTCATAATAACAATATCTAACGTCATGTTCTAATATCGTGATCAGTGTCTCGTAATAACAACAACTAACGTCATGTTCCAATATCGTGACCAGAGCCTCGCAATCACATCAGCTAAAGTTATGTTCTAATATCCTGATCAGTTTCTCGGAATAACAACAACTAAAATCCCGCTCTTATATCGTGATCAGAGCCTCGTAATAACAACAACTAACGTTATGTTCTAATATCGTTATCATTGTCTCATAATAACAACATCTAACGCCATGTTCTAATATCGTGATCAGTGTCTCGTAATGACAACAACTAAAGTTATGTCTAATATCGTGATCAGTGTCTCATAATTACAACATCTAACGTCATGTTCTAATATCGTGATCAGTGACTCGTAATAACAACAATTAACGCCATGTTCTAATATCGTGCTCAGAGCCTCGTTATAACAACAACTAACGTCATGTTCTAATATCGTGCTCAGAGCCTCGTAATAACAACAACTAACGTCATGTTCTAATATCGTGCTCAGAGCCTCGTAATAACAACAACTAACGTCATGTTCTAATATCGTGCTCAGAGCCTCGTAATAACAACAACTAACGTCATGTTCTAATATCGTGCTCAGAGCCTCGTAATAACAACAACTAACGTCATGTTCTAATATCGTGCTCAGAGCCTCGTAATAACAACAACTAACGTCATGTTCTAATATCGTGCTCAGAGCCTCGTAATAACAACAACTAACGTCATGTTCTAATATCGTGCTCAGAGCCTCGTAATAACAACAACTAACGTCATGTTCTAATATCGTGCTCAGAGCCTCGTAATAACAACAACTAACGTCATGTTCTAATATCGTGCTCAGAGCCTCGTAATAACAACAACTAACGTCATGTTCTAATATCGTGCTCAGAGCCTCGTAATAACAATAACTAACGTCATGTTCTAATATCGTGCTCAGAGCCTCGTAATAACAATAACTAACGTCATGTTCTCATATCGTAATCAGTGCCTCGTTATAACAACAACTAACGCCATGTTCTAATATCGTAATCATTGTCTCATAATAACAACAACTAACGTCATGTTCTAATATCGTGATCAGTGCCTCGTAATAACAATAACTAACGTCATGTTCTAATATCGTGATCAGTGACTCGTAATAACAACAATTAACGCCATGTTCTAATATCGTGCTCAGAGCCTCGTTATAACAACAACTAACGTCATGTTCTAATAACGTAATCATTGTCTCATAATAACAATAACTAACGTCATGTTCTAATATCGTGATCAGTGCCTCGTTATAACAACAACTAACGCCATGTTCTAATATCGTGATCAGTGTCTCTTAATGACAACAACTAAAGTTATGTTCTAATATCGTGATCAGTGTCTCATAATTACAACATCTAACGTCATGTTCTAATATCGTGATCAGTGACTCGTAATAACAACAACTAACGCCATGTTCTAATATCGTG
>NW_018404189.1:327176-334095 GCF_002113885.1 Mizuhopecten yessoensis
TAACGTCATGTTCTAATATCGTGCTCAGAGCCTCGTAATAACAATAACTAACGTCATGTTCTAATATCGTGCTCAGAGCCTCGTAATAACAATAACTAACGTCATGTTCTCATATCGTAATCAGTGCCTCGTTATAACAACAACTAACGTCATGTTCTAATATCGTGATCAGTGTCTCGTAATAACAACAACTAACGTCATGTTCTAATATCGTGATCATTGTCTCGTAAAAACAACAACTAACGTCATGTTCTAATATCGTGATCGGTGTCTCGTAATTACAACAACGAAAGTTATGTTCTAATATCGTGATCATTGTCTCATAATAACAACAACTAACGACATGTTCTAATATCGTGATCAGTGTCTCGTAATAACACCATCGAAAGTTATGTTCTAATATCGTGATCAGTGTCTCGTAATAACACCAACGAAAGTTATGTTCTAATATCGTGATCATTGTCTCATAATAACAACAACTAGCGCCATGTTCTAATATCGTGATCAGAGCCCCGTAATAACAACAACTAGCGTCATGTTCTAATATCCTGATCAGTGTCTCGTAATAACAACAACTAGTGCCATGTTCTAATATCCTGACCAGTGTCTCGTAATAACCCCAACGAAAGTTATGTTCTAATATCGTGATCAGTGTCTCGTTATAACAACAACTGAAGTTATGTTGTAATATCGTGATCAGTGTCTCTTAATAACAACAACTAAAGTTAAGTTATAATATCGTTATCAGTGTCTCGTAATAACAACAACTAACGCCATGTTCTAATATCGTGATCAGAGCCTCGCAATAACAACAACTAACGTCATGTTCTAATATCTTGCTCAGTTCTCCGTAATTACAACAACCTAAGTCATGTTCTAATATCGTGATCAGTGTTTCGTTATAACAACAACTAACGCCATTTTCTAATATCGTGATCAGAGCCTCGTAATAACAACAACAGTTATAATATCGTGATCAGTGTCTCGTAGTAAAAGCAACTAAAGTCATGCTCTTATATCCTGATCAGTGCCTTCGTAATTACAACAACTAAAGTCATCAGTGAATCAGTGCTTTATTACATGTATATTGCTTTGTGTTCTAATATCTTGCTCAGTTCTCCGTAATAACAACAACTAAAGTTAAGTTCTAATATCGTGATCAGTGTCTCGTAATAACAACAACTAACGCAATGTTCTAATATCGTGATCAGTGTCTCGTAATAGCAACACCAAAGTTACATGTTCTAATATCGTAATCATTGTCTCATAATAACAACAACTAACGGCATGTTCTTATATCGTGATCAGAGTCTCAATAACTAACGTCATGTTCTTATATCGTGATCAGAGTCTCAATAACTAACGTCATGTTCTTATATCGTGATCAGAGTCTCGTAATAACAACAACTAACGTCATGTTCTAATATCGTGATCAGTGTTTTGTAATAACAACAACTAACGCCATGTTCTAATATCGTGATCAGTGTCTCGTAATAGCAACACCAAAGTTATGTTCTAATATCGTGATCAGTGTCTCGTAATTACAACAACTAACGTCATGTTCTAATATCGTGATCAGAGTCTCGTAATAACAACAACAGTTATAATATCGTGATCAGTGTCTCGTAATAACAACAATTAACGTCATGTTCTAATATCGTGATCAGTGTCTCGTTATAACAACAACTGAAGTTATGTTCTAATATCGTGATCAGTGTCTCGTAATAACAACAACTAAAGTTAAGCTATAATATCGTGATCAGTGTCTCGTAATAACAACAACTAACGCCATGTTCTAATATCGTGATCAGAGCCTCGTAATAACAACAACTAACGTCATGTTCTTATATCGTGATCAGAGTCTCGTAATAACAACAATTAACGTCATGTTCTAATATTGTGATCAGTGTCTCGTTATAACAACAATTAACGTCATGTTCTACTATCGTGATCAGAGCCTCGTAATAACAACAACAGTTATAATATCGTGATCAGTGTCTCGTAGTAAAAGCAACTAAAGTCATGCTCTTATATCCTGATCAGTGCCTTCGTTATTACAACAACTAAAGTCATCAGTGAATCAGTGCTTTATTACATGTATATTGCATCGTGTTCTAATATCTTGCTCAGTTCTCCGTAATTACAACAATTTAAGTCATGTTCTAATATCGTGATCAGTGTCTCGTAATAACAACAACTAACGTCATGTTCTAATATCGTGATCAGAGCCTCGTAATAACAACAACTAACGTCATGTTCTAATATCGTGATCAGAGTCTCGTAATAACAACAATTAACGTCATGTTCTAATATTGTGATCAGTGTCTCGTTATAACAACAATTAACGTCATGTTCTACTATCGTGATCTGAGCCTCGTAATAACAACAACAGTTATAATATCGTGATCAGTGTCTCGTAGTAAAAGCAACTAAAGTCATGCTCTTATATCCTGATCAGTGCCTTCGTTATTACAACAACTAAAGTCATCAGTGAATCAGTGCTTTATTACATGTATATTGCATCGTGTTCTAATATCTTGCTCAGTTCTCCGTAATTACAACAATTTAAGTCATGTTCTAATATCGTGATCAGTGTCTCGTAATAACAACAACTAACGTCATGTTCTAATATCGTGATCAGAGCCTCGTAATAACAACAACTAACGTCATGTTCTAATATCGTGATCAGAGTCTCGTAATAACAACAATTAACGTCATGTTCTAATATTGTGATCAGTGTCTCGTTATAACAACAATTAACGTCATGTTCTACTATCGTGATCTGAGCCTCGTAATAACAACAACAGTTATAATATCGTGATCAGTGTCTCGTAGTAAAAGCAACTAAAGTCATGCTCTTATATCCTGATCAGTGCCTTCGTTATTACAACAACTAAAGTCATCAGTGAATCAGTGCTTTATTACATGTATATTGCATCGTGTTCTAATATCTTGCTCAGTTCTCCGTAATTACAACAATTTAAGTCATGTTCTAATATCGTGATCAGTGTCTCGTAATAACAACAACTAACGCCATGTTCTAATATCGTGATCATAGCCTCGTAATAACAACAACTAACGTCATGTTCTAATATCGTGATCAGAGTCTCGTAATAACAACAACAGTTATAATATCGTGATCAGTGTCTCGTAATAACAACAACTAAAGTTAAGCTATAATATCGTGATCAGTGTCTCGTAGTAAAAGCAACTAAAGTCATGCTCTTATATCCTGATCAGTGCCTTCGTAATTACAACAACTAATGTCATCAGTGAATCAGTGCTTTATTACATGTATATTGCATCGTGTTCTAATATCTTGCTCAGTTCTCTGCGATTACAACAACTTAAGCCATGTTCCAATATCGTGATAAGTGCCTCGTGATAACATAAACTAATGAAAACGAAAAGATGTCAATAAATTAATTAAATCAAATTATTGAAAAGCTAAGAACACCGGGGATTATGTTGGTGTGTCATTAAGGAACAGTATGTACTGTTTCTGCTACAATTAGACCTGCTTACCGTCAGGGTGTGTCGACAGGACAAGTGTAGATAGCCTTTACCAATAGGCCAGATATAAACCAACGTACCACAAAGAAGTAATGAGAGAGCTGGTCAACAAAGGAGTTTAAATTGTAGAAGGAGCGGTACCGATATTCACGCTGAGATACAAACAAAAGGATGAATGAGAGAGAAAGTCGAGCTTGAGACGTACCCTGCCCTCCAATATTTGCGCGTGAGTCACGAGGCTCGTGCTGTACTCTTTAAGTCCGACTACTTACTCGGGATTAGGACTACTGCCAGGGCTAGCCGTACCATTCCTACATAAGTACGAACTGGGGATTTGTCAGAGACAATGGCGGCTAAGTGGACAGATGGGTCCTGGAGTAGATCAGCTGGCTACTAGACCCCGAAAAGAAAAAAAACTGAACATACGAAAGAAGACCAGCTTTTCAATCTGTCTGTCTAAATAGCGCATCATGTCTAACTGAATGAAAGATCATTTTAGCAAATATTTTGAAATAATTTCAATACAACTTATGTCAACGCAATGAGTAAAAGTGCCGTTCTGTGATATTAACGGGACAGTGGTGACTGTATACATACCGAAAGGAAGCTAACAATTCGCGGACCACGCCCGTACTACGTCCTCATATATAGTGTAACAACACAGCGGTGAATACACGATGTCAGGCCAACCATTCCATTCATAAGAATCATTCGGATTTAATAAAGCCAGCCCGAGTGACCGTCCATCGTCCTTACAAAGGAAAGTAGGTCCGACGGAAGTGGGCCCCCGAGATTGTTACTCATGCTGGTGTAACAGTGGTTAGTGCTAAGCGGAGCGCGGGTCAAAGGATGCAGCTGACGGCTAATTAGAGGGGATTGGACAATGTTCTCATGCTGTTAGAAGGTATCCGCCCCCGATATGTGGGTTTACAATCTACTTGACATATTCATTAATGATGTAAGTCTGCTGATGCCACTCTTTTGAATATAGGCTCACGTTAATTCATTAATGACCAGTTTCATTTATCGCCTTTTAGAAAACAAAAACAGGCCGTATATGACAATTTGAAGATCCGTTTATCCTTCATTACTCCATCCCTTATTGGTAACGTTTATTGCTTTTAGTAAAAACACGAATGAAGATCCGCACCCACCAAAGTCTCTATTTCCGATATTGCAGTGTTGTGTGTTTTGCACGTCGCTTTCCTTTGACAAGGATGTATTACGAATGATTATAAGATATTTAAAAAGCCCAACATCAATGCGTCCTGCTGAATGCAGAACTAATACATTAATTATAGATATAAGGATACACTCATACAAATATACATTAATTATAGATATAAGGATACACTCATACAAATATACATTAATTATAGATATAAGGATACACTCATACAAAAATACATTAATAACAGATATAAGGATAAACTCATACAAATATACATTAATTATAGATATAAGGATACACTCATACAAAAATACATTAATAATAGATATAAGGATAAACTCATACAAATATACATTAATTATAGATATAAGGATACATTCATACAGATACACTCATACAAATATACATTAATTATAGATATAAGGATACATTCATACAGATACACTCATACAAATATACATTAATTATAGTTATAAGGATACACTCATTCAAATATACATTGATTATAGATATAAGGATACACTCATACAAATATACATTAATTATAGATATAAGGATACACTCATACCAATATACATTAATTATAGATATAAGAATACACTCATACAAAAATACATTAATTATAGATATAAGGATACACTCATACAAATATACATTAATTATAGTTATAAGGATACACTCATACAAATATACATTGATTATAGATATAAGGATACACTCAAACAAAAATACATTAATAATAGATATAAGGATAAACTCATACAAATATACATTGATTATAGATATAAGGATACACTCATACAAATATACATTAATTTTAGATATAAGGATACACTCATACAAATATACATTAATTATAGATATAAGGATACACTCACACAAATATACATTAATTATAGATATAAGAATACACTCATACAAATAAACATTAATTATAGTTATAAGGATACACTCATACAAATATACATTGATTATAGATATAAGGATACACTCACACAAATATACATTAATAATAGATATAAGGATACACTCACACAAATATACATTAATTATAGATATAAGAATACACTCATACAAATTTACATTAATTATAGATATAAGGATACACTCATACCAATATACATTAATTATAGATATAAGGATACACTCACACAAATATACATTGATTATAGATATAAGGATACACTCATACAAATATACATTAATAATAGATATAAGGATACACTCATACACATATACATTGATTAAAGTTATAAGGATACACTCATACAAATATACATTGATTATAGATATAAGGATACACTCACACAAATATACATCGATTATAGATATAAGGATACACTCATACAAATATACATTAATTATAGATATAAGAATACACTCATACAAATATACATTAATTATATATATAAGGATACACTCATACCAATATACATTAATTATAGATATAAGGATACACTCATACCAATATACATTAATAATAGATATAAGGATAAACTCATACAAATATAGATTGATTATAGATATAAGGATACACTCATACAAATAAATCATTTTAAGAAGAACATGTCTGTCTGTACTGGTGTGTAAAACTGGTGATTATACTGGTGTATTTATCTGGTGTTTATACTGGTGTATATATCTGGTGTTTATACTGGTGTGTATCTCTGATGTTTTTACTGGTGTGTATCTCTGGTGTTTATACTGGTGTGTATCTCTGGTGTTTATACTGGTGTATATATCTGGTGTTTATACTGGTGTGTATCTCTGGTGTTATACTGGTGTGTATCTCTGGTGTTTATACTGGTGTATATATCTGATGTTTATACTGGTGTGTATCTCTGGTGTTTATACTGGAATACATATCTGGTGTTTATACTGGTGTGTATCTCTGGTGTTTATACTGGTGTATATATCTGGTGATTATACTGGTGTGTATATCTGGTGTTTATACTGGTGTGTATCTCTGGTGTTTATACTGGTGTATATTTCTGGTGTTTATACTGGTGTATATATCTGATGTTTATACTGGTGTATATATCTGATGTTTATACTTGTGGGTAACTCTGGTGTTTATACTGGTGTATATATCTGATTTTTATACTGGTGTACATATCTGGTGTTTATACTGGTGTGTATCTCTGGTGTTTATACTGGTGTGTATCTCTGGTGTTTATACTGGTATACATATCTGGTGTTTATACTGGTGTGTATCTCTGGTGTTTATACTGGTGT
>NW_018404189.1:338677-355285 GCF_002113885.1 Mizuhopecten yessoensis
GTGTATATATCTGGTGTTTATACTGGTGTGTATCTCTGGTGTTTATACTGGCGTGTATATCTGGTGATTATACTGGTGTACATATCTGGTGTTGATACTGTTGTATATATCTGGTGTTTATACTGGTGTGTATATCTGGTGTTTATACTGGTGTGTATATCTGGTGATTATATTGGTGTATATATCTGGTGTTTATACTGGTGTGAATATCTGGTGTTTATACTGTAGTGTATCTCTGGTGTTTATACTGGTATACATATCTTGTGTTTATACTGGTGTATATATCTGGTTTTTATACTGGTGTATATATCTGGTGGTTATACTGGTGTGTATATCTGGTGTTTATACTGGTGTATATATCTGGTGATTATACTGGTGTATATATCTGGTGTTTATACTGGTGTGTATATCTGGTGTTTATACTGGTGTATAAATCTGTTGTTTTATACTGGTGTGTATATCTGGTGTTTATACCAGTGTATATATCTGTTGTTTATAATGGTGTATATATCTGGTGTTTATACTGGTGTATATATCTGGTGTTTATACTGGTATGTATGTCTGGTGTTTATACTGGTGTGTATATCTGGCGTTTATACTAGTGTATATATCTGGTGTTTATACTGATGTGTATCTCTGGTGTTTATACTGGTATACATATCTGGTGTTTATACTGGTGTTTATATCTGGTGTTTATACTGGTGTGTATATCTGGCGTTTATACTAGTGTATATATCTGGTGTTTATACTGATGTGTATCTCTGGTGTTTATACTGGTGTGTATATCAGGTGATTATACTGGTGTATATATCTGGTGATTATACTGGTGTATATATCTGGTGTTTATACTGGTGTGTAGTGTATATCTGGCGTTTATACTAGTGTATATATCTGGTGTTTATACTGATGTGTATCTCTGGTGTTTATACTGGTGTGTATATCTGGTGTTTGTACTAGTGTTTATATCTGGTGTTTATACTGTTGTGTATCTCTGGTGTTTATACTGGTGTGTATATCTGGTGTTTATACTAGTGTTTATATCTGGTGTTTATACTGTTGTGTATCTCTGGTGTTTATACTGGTGTGTATATCTGGTGTTTATGCTGTTGTATATATCTGGTGTTTATACTGGGGTATATATCTGGTGTTTATACTGGTGTGTATCTCTGGTGTTTATACACCAGTATAAACACCAGATATATACTGGTGTATATATCTGGTGTTTATACTGGTGTATATATCTGGTGATTAAACTGGTGTGTATCTCTGATGTTTATACTGGTGTGTATATCTGGTGTTTATACTGGTGTATATATCTAGTGATTATACTGGTGTGTATCTCTGGTGTTTATACTGGTGTGTATCTCTGGTGTTTATACTGGTATACATATCTGGTGTTTATACTGGTGTGTATATCTGGTGTTTATACTGGTGTGTATTTTTGGTGTTTATACTAGTGTATATATCTGGTGTTTTATGGTGTTTATACTTATACTGGTGTGTATGTCTGGTGTTTATACTAGACTGGTGTGTATATCCGGTGTTTGGTGTGTATGTCTGGTGTTTATACTGGAATACATATCTGGAGTTTATACTGGTGTGTATGTCTGGTGATTATACTGGTGCATATATCTGGTGTTTGTACTGGTGTGTATATGGTGTTCATACTGGTGTATATATTTGGCGTTTATACTGGTGTGTTATACTGGTGTATACATCTGTTGTTTTATACTGGTGTATACATCTGTTGTTTTATACTGGCGTATATATCTGGTGTTGATACTGTTGTATATATCTGCTGTTTATACTGGTGTCCATATCTGTTGTTTATACTGGTGTTTGTATCTGGTGATTATAATGGTGTATATATCTGCTGTTTATACTGGTGTACCTATCTGATGTTTATACATCTGGTGTTTATACCGGTGTATATATCTTGTGTTTATTCCGGTGTATATATCTTGTTTTTATACTTGTGTACATATCTGTTGTTTATACTGGTGTCCATATCTGTTGTTTATACTGGGTTTTGTCTGGTGTATATCTCTGGTGGTTATACTGGTGTATAGATCTGTTGTTTTATACTGGTGTGTATCTCTGGTGTTTATACTCGTGTGTATCTCTGGTGCTTATACTGGCGTGTATATCTCGTGATTATACGGGTGTATATATCTGGCGTTGATACTGTTGTATATATCTGGTGATTATGCTGGTGTATATATCTAGTGATTATACTGGTGCATATATCTGGTGTTTTATGGTGTTTATACTGGTCTGTATCTCTGGTGTTTATACTAGTGTATATATCTGGTTATTATACTGGTGTATAGATCTGTTGTTTTATACTGGCGTATATATCTGGTGTTGATACTGTTGTATATATCTGGTGATTATGCTGGTGTATATATCTTGTTTTTATACTTGTGTACATATCTGTTGTTTATACTGGTGTATAAATCAGTTGTTTTATACTGGTGTGTATCTCTGGTGTTTATACTGGTGTTTATACTGGTATACATATCTGGTGTTTATACTGGTGTGTATATGGTGTTTATACTGGTGTATATATCTGGTGGTTATACTGGTGTACATATCTGGTGTTTATACTGGTGTATATCCCTGATGTTTATACTGGTGTTTATACTGGCGTGTATATCTCGTGATTATACTGGTGTATATATCTGGTGTTGATACTGTTGTATATATCTGGTGTTTATACTGGTGTGTATATCTGGTGTTTATACTGGTGTGTATATCTGGTGATTATACTGGTGTATATATCTGGTGTTTATACTGGTGTATATATCTGGTGGTTATACTGGTGTGTATATATGGTGTTTATACTGGTGTATATATCTGGTGATTATACTGGTGTATATATCTGGTGTTTATACTGGTGTGTATATCTGGTGTTTATACTGGTGTATATATCTGGTGGTTATACTGGTGTACATATCTGGTGTTTATACTGGTGTATATCCCTGATGTTTATACTGGTGTATATATCTGGTGTTTATACTGGTGTTTATACTGTTGTGTATATCTGGTGTTTATACTGGTGTATATATCTGATGTTTATACCGGTGTGTATCTCTGGTGTTTATACTGGTGTATATATCTTGTGTTAATACTGGTGTATATATCTGGTATTTATACTGGTGTTTGTATCTGGTGATTATACTGGTGTGTATGTCTGGTGATTATACTGGTGTATATATCTGGTGTTTATACTGTGGTATATATCTGGTGTTTATACTGGTGTATATATCTGGTGATTATACTGGTGTATATATCTGGTGTTTATCCTGGTGTGTATATCTGGTGTTTATACAGGTGTATAAATCTGTTGTTTTATACTGGTGTATATATCTGGTGTTTATACTGTGGTATATATCTGGTGTTTATACTGGTGTATATATCTGGTGTTTATACTGGTTTGTATACCTGATGTTTATACTGGTGTACATATCTGGTGTTTATACTGGAGTATATATCTGGTGTTTATACTGGTTTGTATATCTGGTGATTATACTGGTGTATATATCTGGTGTTTATGCTGGTGTACATATCTGGTGTTTATACACCAGTATAAACACCAGATATATACTGGTTTGTATACCTGATGTTTATACTGGTGTACATATCTGGTGTTTATACTGGAGTATATATCTGGTGTTTATACTGGTGTATATATCTGATGTTTATACTGGTGTACATATCTGGTGTTTATACTGGTGTGTAACTCTGGTGTTTATACTGGTATACATATCTGGTGTTTATTCTGGTCTGTATCGCTGGTGTTTATACTGGTGTGTATATCTGGTGTTTATACTGGTGTGTATAATTGGTGATTATACTGGTGTATAAACACCAGATATATACTGGTGTATATATCTGGTGTGGTGTATAAATCTGTTGTTTTATACTGGTATACATATCTGGTGTTTGTACTGGTGTGTATCTCTGGTGTTTATACTGGTGTGCATCTCTGGTGTCTATACTGGTGTATATATCTGGTGTTTATGCTGGTGTGTATCTCTGGTGTTTATACTGGTGAATATATCTGGTGTTTATACTTGTGGGTAATTCTGGTGTTTTTACTGGTAAACATATCTTGTGTTTATACTGGCGTGTATCTCTGGTGTTTATACTGGTGAATATATCTGGTGTTTATACTGGTGTATATATCTGGTGTTTATACCGGTGTATATATGTGGTGATTATACTGGTGTATATATCTGGTGTTTATACTTGTGGGTAACTCTGGTGTTTTTACTGGTAAACATATCTGGTGTTTATACTGGTGTGTATCTCTGGTGTTTATACTGGTGTATAAATCTGTTGTTTTATACTGGTGTATATATCTGGTGTTTATACACCAGTATAATCACCACATATATACACCGGTATAAACACCAGATATATACACCAGTATATATCTGGTGTTTATACCGGTGTATATATGTGGTGATTATACTGGTGCATATATCTGGTGTTTATACTTGTGGGTAACTCTGGTGTTTTTACTGGTATACATATCTGGTGCTTATACTGGTGTGTATCTCTGGTGTTTATACTGGTGTATAAATCTGTTGTTTTATACTGGTGTATATATCTGGTGTTTATACCGGTGTATATATCTGGTGTTTATACTGGTGTACATATCTGTTGTTTATACTGGTGTATATTTCTGGTGTTTATACTGGTGTATATATCTGATGTTGATACTTGTGGGTAACTCTGGTGTTTATACTGGGATATATATCTGTTGTTTATACTGGTGTATATATCTGGTGTTTATACCGGTGTATATATCTGGTGTTTATACTGGTGTATATTTCTGGTGTTTATACTGGTGTATATATCTGATGTTGATACTTGTGGGTAACTCTGGTGTTTATACTGGTATATATATCTGTTGTTTATACTGGTGTATATATCTGGTGTTAATACTGGTGTATATATCTGGTGTTTATACTGGTGTATATATCTGATGTTGATACTTGTGGGTAACTGTGGTGTTTATACTGGTATACATATCTGGTGTTTATACTGGTGTGTATCTCTGGTGTTTATACTTGTGTATATATCTGGTGTTTATACTGGTGTTTATACTGTTGTGTATATCTGGTGTTTATACTGGTGTATATATCTGGTGATTGTACTGGTGTATATTTCTGGTGTTTAAACTGGTGTATATATCTGATGTTTATACTTGTGGGTAATATACTGGTGTATATATCTGGTGGTTATACTGGTGTACATATCTGGTGTTTATACTGGTGTATATATCTGGTGTTTATACTGGTGTGTATCTCTGGTGTTTATACTGGTATACATATCTGGTGTTTATACTGGTGTATATATCTGGTGTTTATATCTGGTGATTATACTGGTGTATATTTCTGGTGTTTATACTGGTGTATATATCTGATGTTGATACTTGGGGGTAACTCTGGGGTTTATACTGGTATACATATCTGGTGTTTATACTGGTGTATATATCTGGTGTTTATACTGGTGTGTATTTAATACTGGTATACATATCTGGTTATCTGGTGATTGTACTGGTGTATATTTCTGGTGTTTAAACTGGTGTATATATCTGATGTTTATACTTGTGGGTAACTCTGGTGTTAATACTGGTATACATATCTGGTGTTTATACTGGTGGGTATCTCTGGTGTTTATACTGGTGTGTATCTCTGGTGTTTATTGTTTATACTGGTGTGTATTTCTATACTAGTGTATATATCTAGTGTTTATACTTGTGGGTATCTCTGGTGTTTATACTGGTGTATATATCTGGTGTTTATACTGGTGTGTATTTCTGATGTTTATACTTGTGGGTAACTCTGGTGTTTATACTGGTGTGTATCTCTGGTGTTTATACTGGTGTGTATTTCTGGTGTTTATACTGGTGTATATCTCTGGTGTTTATACTGGTGTGTATCTCTGGTGTTTATACTGGTGTACATATCTGGTGTTTATACTGGTGTTTAGATCTGGTGTTTATACTGGTGTATATATCTGGTGTTTATACTGGTGCGTTGTAAGCGATTGCACCCTTTCAGCTATCTTTAGTGTCGTTGTTGTATTATTCATTTTCTGTCAGCGATAATGTGAATATATGTGATATGTGATTTTAATGTGAATGATAGTATTTATCCATACTTTGTATAACAAATGCCTGCGTTTTAATGACTTTCCTGTGTTCCATCAAACATAACCCATTAATCTTCTCCATTAATTTATTCAATTACTTTTTACATCTGAGCTATCTGATGATTATACAACTACGACTCCAGATCAACGATAATGGAGATCAAATGATATTACTTCATAATTAATGATAAAATTATGCGGTTTTTTGTTTCAATCTCGATCAACATTGTAGGTTAGCTTTGTTTCATGTTTAAGAAAAGGGTCCCGTGTGACCTCTGTGTGACCTCGAGTGTCCTGCGTTGTTAGAGGCTATGACGCGCCCCGGTAATATGTAAGGAATAAAACGCCATCCACATGCTTTAGTGCCTCCGTGTCCTGTTTTCGGGCGATTCTTATTTGAAGTGGGGTTTGTATCTAAAGATTTACGATAGATGAAGGTTAACCCTGACGGGTATAATTACTATTGTATACATACTGCTTTGATAGATACAGTAATACCAGCGTTCATCGACCAAGCTTATAGGTGTAAGTCTCGCTGTTAGTAATATCTTACAGGTATCAGTCAGTCTGTTACAGGTAGTAATATCGCACAGGTATCAGTCAGTCTGGTACAGGTAGTACTATCTTTCAGGTATCAGTTAGTTTGGTACAGGTAGTAATATCATACAGGTATCAGTCAGTCTGTTACAGGTAGTACTATCTTACAGGTATCAGTCAGTCTGGTACAGGTAGTAATATCTTACAGGTATCGGTCAGTCTGTTACTGTCTGTTACTATTGGTTAGAACTTTCACATCTCATAATCTTTAGTTTTCCTGTTCAGAAATATGTTCGTACCTGAACATGTAGTAATGATAGGAACAAGGTGTTTTTCAAAATTCGTAAACAATTAAAGGAATGCTCTTGAATTACGTATGACACGTAGCCAGGTCATCTGTGTTACAATTTCATTGACGGCTGTGTTCCACAAATATGTAGGATCGGTGCCAACATTCAACGTGTCCAAGTCTTGTATCGCCCAAAAGATGTCGACGAGATAAGGGGAGACAACCGTAATCAGACTGTCATGAAACAGTCAGTCTGGGGAGGTCGCTATTTCACGGTTACAATCGGAACGCACTAATCCTTCAATCTAGATCAGCGAGATTAATTTTATCATTTTAATCTATTTAATAATTTTGATACAATTCCAAACTTTAATGCGATTATATTTGAACAAAAGGTTTAATTTAAGAAGAAATAAAAAAAAACACATCAGTAAGTGGAGAACGCACAATATTTGAAAATTATTCACATCATCATAAAGTTGATATCGCAATCAATGAAAACTCGGCATGATATTGATTCGTGTTTTCGAGGGCGAATATGATAAATCCTTGTTGTTACAGTCCTGTGACAAAATACACGTTGATATTGTGCAAAACAACTCGACATCCCTACAAAACCATATACATCTAACATATTAAATATATTTTTCCAAAAACCAAGACGACGCTGAGGTAGGTCATCAATACGATTGACCTCTAATGCCCGTTATGAATATTTGTCTGCAATTATGGTCGTGAAGAACCAAGAGATTTGAAGAAACATTGTGGTCAGGCTATCAAAAACCAGATTTAATTATCCGAGGTGTCACCAAAGTACCAAAGGTTGCCTCCCTTTACGGATCGTTACTGGTCGGTTTTACAATTACCAATGGACGCTGGCACCTTCCGTTCTGTGAACACAGTGGATAATTAATCATGACCCTTACCCTATTTAAGAAAACATCGAATATGGCACCACTCTTTAATCATATTTTTAATAGTCTTGATAGCCATTCTTTTTTACAATTGCTGAACATTTTTCTGTTTAACTCACTTGCACGCTTGCTCTAAAACGTCAACAGAACTACGTAATAGTGTTGAGGGGGAAGACGAATTTGAAGTGTTTTACTAGTGTTTAATCCCATTTGTATTTTGTAAATACAATATATAATCTGCTTGAATAAGAAATTATGAATTGCCTACGACTGGTCATTGCATTAGTATAAAGCCTGAAGCTATCATTTTTATATTGATATTTATCAGCAACGTGAATTTAAACAAACATACACCAATAATTATTATCAAACACGAAACAAAATAGAAAATAAAATATTATACTGATTGTATACGTGTTTGTTACATGTGATGTGATGGGTAACTTTAAAATATTGATTATTTGACATCAGAGCTAGTAAATTCTATGTTTATATACAAATTACAACCTTAATTGATATCAAATGAAGCGAGTAACAGTTCTTTCTCTATGTATATGCATCTATAAATAACAACATCGTAATTAATTTTAGAAAGTTGGTAAGATGTACACTGTAACATATATATAAATTTAAAACATCGCAATACATATTAAGCATATATATATATATATATATATATATATATAGAATAAAAACAAAAATCTTTCAGATCGTCCGCTAGGCCTTTCTGCCTTCTAGGGCTTCTTCAGGCCGATTATCAACTAAATCCGCCTGAAGAAGCCCTAGAAGGCAGAAAGGCCTAGCGGACGATCTGAAAGATTTTTGTTTTTATTCTAAATTTTCCTTCGCAAAGACTTATTTATTTATTATCTACTATATATACATATGTATGTATATATAGCTAGTAACAATTTTATGTTATACAGTACGTATACCATTGGAATTTATATTAAATTAAGTTAGTTACAATGAATAGTTTATTACCATCATTAATCCATTTAGTTGATGTACAGTAAAAATCCTGATCAGTCGATATTAGGTAGTGATCACTATTGTCATTGGCTGTTGGTTTAATAAATGATATATAAAACAAACCACATGACCTATATAGCAGATGAGTGGTTTCTGTAGCAGACAGTTGATAATTCGCTTCGTAATTCTCACCCGGCGTGGTCATGTTCATTTAAATCACACACTTTTAAAAGCACCGAGTGTCTATTTATAGCTACCATATGCTTAAAACTCGACAGCTGATAATTATGATAATCGTTCGTTTAAAACGTTTTCTAACGTGTTTTAGGGAGTGTACCAGTGTTAGGGGTGTAGACAGCAGTGAGACACGGACCCGGACACGAGTGGAGGAATACCTAGACTTACACAAGTCCAGAACTATGTACTTATAATAGACAAAGTGGATAAGTGATTACCCGACATCATACAATCAAGTATGGCACCTATTTCTAAAGTACTTATAATAGACAAAGTGGATAAGTATTATTTCTCGACATCATACAATCAAGTATTGCACCTATTACTAAAGTACTTATAATAGACAAATTGGATAATTATGATTCCCCGACATCATACGATCGAATATGGCACCTACTACTAAAAGTACTTATGATAGACAAAGTGGATAAGTATGATTACCCGATATCATACAATCAAGTTTGGCACCTATTTCTAAAGTACTTGTAATAGACAAAGTGGATAAGGATTATTACTCGACATCATACAAGCAAGTATGGCACCTACTACTATAGTACTTATAATAGATAAAGTGGATAATTATGATTACCCTACATCATACGATCAAGTATGATGTCGGGTAATAATACTTATCCTCTTTGTCTATTATAAGTCCTTTAGTAGTAGGTGCAATACTTGATTGTATGATGGCGGGTAATCATAATTATTCACTTTGTTTATTAGAAGTACTTTAGTAGTAGGTGCAATACTTGATTGTATGATATCGGGTAATCATAATTATTCACTTTGTTTATTAGAAGTACTTTAGTAGTATGTTCCATACATCTAAAGTACTTATAATAGATAAAGTGGATAATTATGATTACCCTACATCATACGATCAAGTATGGCACATACTACTAAAAGTACTTATAATAGATAAAGTGGATAATTATGATTACCCGCCATCATACAATCAAGTATTGCAGCTACTACTAAAGTACTTATAATAGACAAAGTGGATAATTATGATTACCCGACATCATACGATCAAGTATGGCACCTACTACTAAAAGTACTTATAATAGACAAAGTGGATAAGTATTATTACTCGACATCATACGATCGAGTATGGCACCTACTACTAAAGTACTTATAATAGACAAAGTGGATAAGTATGATTACCCGACATCATACAATCAAGTATGGCACCCACTACTAAAGTATTTATAATAGACAAAGTGGTTAAGTATGATTACCCGACATCATACAATCAAGTATGGCACCCACTACTAAAGTATTTATAATAGACAAAGTTGATAAGTATGATTACCCGACATCATACAATCAAGTATGGCACCTACAACTAAAGTATTGACACACAAAACTCTTTAGATAATTGTGTATGTCACCCACTCAATCTTTCCCGGCATAGTACAACTTAAATAGCGCTCACTGACCGACAATAGAAAGTTATACTTTATACACTCAAATAATAACCTTAACAAACACATCAGATATTATCCTGACATGAAGCTAAAATAATCCTGATATTAATATAAAGTGAAGGTGACATGGACATAAAAGGATCCTTACATAAAAATAAAATGATTGTGACGTAAAGATAAAATGGTTCCAATGTAAAGTTGAAATGATGATGACATAAAATTAAATTGGTTATTATGTAAAAGTAAACTGTGTATGACGTGAAGATGAAATAATTATGACGTAAAGATGAAATGGTCCTTATATAAAGGAAAACAGATTATGACGTAAAAATAAATGGTTTATGAGAACGTTGTCTGATGTATCTGTGGTATCTAACATAGTTTGTGAGGACGTTGTCTGATGTACATGTATCTGTGGTATCTCACAGAGTTTGTTAGGACGGTGTTTGATGTATCTGTGGTATCACACATAGTTTGTTAGGACGTTGTTTGATGTATCTGTGGTATCACACATAGTTTGTTAGGACGTTGTCTGATGTATCTGTGGTATCACACATAGTTTGTGAGGACGTTGTATGATGTATCTGTGGTATCTCACAGAGTTTGTTAGGACGGTGTTTGATGTATCTGTGGTATCACACATAGTTTGTTAGGACGTTGTTTGATGTATCTGTGGTATCACACATAGTTTGTTAGGACGTTGTCTGATGTATCTGTGGTATCACACATAGTTTGTGAGGACGTTGTATGATGTATCTATGGTATCACACATAGTTTGTTAGGACGTTGTCTGATGTATCTGTGGTATCACACATAGTTTGTGAGGACGTTGTCTGATGTATCTCTGGTATCACACATAGTTTGTTAGGACGTTGTTTGATGTATCTGTGGTATCGCACATAGTTTGTGAGGACGTTGTATGATGTATCTGTGGTATCACACATAGTTTGTGAGGACGTTGTCTGATGTGTCTGTGGTATCTAACATAGTTTGTGCGGACGTTGTCTGATGTATCTGTGGTATCACAAATAGTTTATGAGAACGTTGTTTGATGTATATGTGGTATCACACATAGTTTGTTAGGACGTTGTTTGATATATCTGTGGTATCCCACATAGTTTGTGAGGACAGTGTTTGATGTATCTGTGGTCTCACACATAGTTTGTGAGGACTCTGTAGTTGTTGAGGATGTATCTGTGGTATCACAAATAGTTTGTGAGAACGTTGTTTGATGTATATGTGGTATCACACATAGTTTGTGAGGACGGTGTATGATGTATCTGTGGTATCACACACAGTTTGTGAGGACGTTGTCTGATGTACATGTATCTGTGGTATCTCACAGAGTTTGTTAGGACGGTGTTTGATGTATCTGTGGTATCCCACATAGTTTGTGAGGACAGTGTTTGATGTATCTGTGGTATCCCACATAGTTTGTGAGGACAGGGTTTGATGTATCTGTGGTATCACACATAGGTTGTTAGGACGTTGTCTGATGTATATGTGGTATCACCCAGAGTTTGTTAGGACGTTGTTTGATGTATCTGTGGTATCACACATAGTTTGTTAGGACGTTGTCTGATGTATCTGTGGTATCACCCAGAGTTTGTTAGGACGTTGTTTGATGTATCTGTGGTATCCCACATAGTTTGTGAGGACAGTGTTTGATGTATCTGTGGTATCACACATAGTTTGTGAGGACTCTGTAGTTGTTGAGGATGTATCTGTTTTATATCTTATGGTTCCAGATTACGATTTCTGATGTCCCATAAGGATGGACCAATAAATTGAAACAGCATTATCATCAACGCTGACACCTTTATTTTCTCTGTGACACATCAATAGCAGTAGACCGTAGTAAATCAATACAACTAATGCGTACTCATTGGCTGGCTCTCTTTTCCTCGTGCGCACGTGGATCTCCTCACGCACTACGTGTAATTTGCCGTAAAATTCTGGCTATTTTGATCAGAGACTACCATAGCCTAATCCCATCGATTATGTCTGAGAAAATGATTAGGTCTTGCTCATCGGGGACCCAGCACGCTGCAACCTACTTTCCTAGGGGCGTTGTGTAATTGGGTGTGGCGTCCCCGGGGATGATACCATGTGATGTGCATTCGGTTTATAAGCACTGATTGCTATATGCTGGTATTTTCATTTAGGTCAGTAACTATAATGACGGTTAGGGTCGTTATTTTTGTTTATTCATTTACAAAAAACATACATATACATTTTACATAGTAAATAGTAATACAAATACATGTACAATCAAACACAAACACACAAGCATACATGCATGTTTAATCCTCCTTCTTTATAATCCTTCACTAGAGTTTGCTTTTTAATTTGTTTTTGATTTTGAAGTGTGTTTTTGAGAGCAACTATTCTTCCTTTAGGAGTGATATTTTTCTAGACCATTGTTTTAAAATTAATTGCCATTAAGGTCTGTATTTTTGCCTAATTCAACAGAAAAATGTATTCCCGATAAATTGAAGGTTGTAAAATTCCATTTTAGGTTCCAAAGATAGTGATAAACATCCGCACTGAATTTCGGGGAGCCTATCGATATTACTTGGGTTTTGTCTGTGTTTACTTTCAGACCTGATATGGATGGGTTTTGTCTGTGTTTACTTTCAATCTGATATGGATGGGCTTTGTCAGTGTTTACCTTCAGACTTGATATGGATGGGTTTTGTCAGTGTTTACTTTCAGACCTGATATGGATGAGTTTTGTCAGTGTTTACTTTCAGACCTGATATGGATGAGTTTTGTCAGTGGTAACTTTCAGACCTGATATAGATGGACTTTGTCAGTGTTTACTTTCAGACCTGATAAAGATGGGCTTTGTCAGTGTTTACTTTCAGACCTGATATAGATGGGCTTTGTCAGTGTTTACTTTCAGACCTGATATAGATGGGTTTTGTCAGTGTTTACTTTAATACCTGATATAGGTGGGCTTTGTCAGTGTTTACTTTCAATCTGATATGGATGGGCTTTGTCTGTGTTTACTTTCAGACCTGATACAGATGGGCTTTGTCAGTGTTTACTTTCAGACCTGATATGGATGGGTTTTGTCAGTGTTTACTTTAATACCTGATATAGGTGGGCTTTGTCAGTGTTTACTTTCAATCTGATATGGATGGGCTTTGTCAGTGTTTACTTTTAGACCTGATATAGATGGGCTTTGTCAGTGTTTACTTTCAGACCTGGTATGGATGTTTTTTGTGTGTGTTTACTTTCAATCTGATATGTATGGGTTTTGTCAGTGTTTACTTTCAATCTGATATGGATCGGCTTTGTCAGTGTTTACATTCAGACCTGATATAGATGGCTTTGTCAGTGTTTACTTTCAGACCTGATATAGATGTTCTTTCTCAGTGTTTACTTTCAGACCTAATATAGATGGGCTTTGTCAGGGTTTACTTTCAGACCTGATATGGATGGGGTTTGTCAGTGTTTACTTTAATACCTGATCTAGGTGGGCTTTGTCAGTGTTTACTTTTAGACCTGATATAGATGGGCTTTGTCAGTGTTTACTTTCAATCTGATATGGATGGGGTTTGTCAGTGTTTACTTTAATACCTGATATAGGTGGGCTTTGTCAGTGTTTACTTTTAGACCTAATATAGATGGGCTTTGTCAGTGTTTACTTTCAGACCTGATATGGATGTTTTTTGTGTGTGTTTACTTTCAATCTGATATGGATGGGTTTTGTCAGTGTTTACTTTCAATCTGATATGGATGGGCTTTGTCAGTGTTTACATTCAGACCTGATATAGATGGGCTTTGTCAGTGTTTACTTTCAGACATGATATGGATGGGCTTTGTCAGTGTTTACTTTCAGACCTGATATGAATAGGTTTTGCCTGTGTTTTCTTTAAGACCTGATATGGATGGGCTTTGTCAGTGTTTACTTTCAGACCTGATATGGATGGGTTTTGTCAGTGATTACTTTCAGACCTGATATAGATGGGCTTGTCAGGGTTTACTTTCAGACCTGATATGGATGTTTTTTGTGTGTGTTTAGTTTCAATCTGATATGGATGGGTTTTGTCAGTGTTTAATTTCAATCTGATATGGATGGGCTTTGTCAGTGGTTACATTCAGACCTGATATAGATGGGCTTTGTCAGTGTTTACTTTCAGACCTGATATAGATGGGTTTTGTCAGTGTTTACTTTCAGACCTGATATAGATGGGCTTGTCAGTGTTTACTTTCAGACCTGATATGGATGGGCTTTGTCAGTGTTTACTTT
The DNA here is from genome assembly GCF_002113885.1 of Mizuhopecten yessoensis. Classification (NCBI taxonomy): domain Eukaryota; kingdom Metazoa; phylum Mollusca; class Bivalvia; order Pectinida; family Pectinidae; genus Mizuhopecten; species Mizuhopecten yessoensis. Next base: position 353,477 of record NW_018404189.1, read on the forward strand.
CAGACCTGATATAGATGGCCTTTGTCAGTGTTTACTTTCAGACATGATATGGATGGGTTTTGTCAGTGTTTACTTTCAGACCTGATATGGATGGGTTTTGTCAGTGTTTACTTTCATACCTGATATAGGTGGGCTTTGTCAGTGTTTACTTTTAGACCTGATATAGATGGGCTTTGTTTAGTGTTTACTTTCAGACCTGATATAGATGGGCTTTCTCAGTGTTTACTTTCAGACCTAATATAGATGGGCTTTGTCAGTGTTTACTTTCAGACCTGATATAGATGGTCTTTGTCAGTTTTTACCTTCAGACCTGATATAGATGGGTTTTGTCAGTGTTTACTTTCAGACCTGATATAGATGGGCTTTGTCAGTGTTTACTTTTAGACCTGATATTGATGGGCTTTGTCAGTGTTTACTTTCAGACCTGATATAGATGGGTTTTGTCAGTGTTTACTTTCCGACCTGATATAGATGCTTATAAATCTAAAGTTTCCAAAGTTCTGTGAATGCTTTCTCAGAACCATCTTGAATAAAACTTGTGACATCAGCGAACTCTGAGAGTTTGCGTTCTTTTTTATTTAACCACTAGTAAGGAAAGATAAGATGAAACCGGCTCCCCTTGACGACATGCTCTTCTGATCAGGATAAAGTTTGATGAGGTTTGACTATCAAAAATAATGATGTTTCCAAAGTTAAAAAATCTGAGTATTTCGTATTTGGAAGGCGATGAAACAGAGGCCGTTATTACCCTGTGTTGTTGGACCCTTATTTCTGGTAAATATATATAAGTAACACCAAATGCACGAAAACCTGATTGTCCGTGTTATCAGATCAAAACTAAGTTACAGTCAACATAGTGTAAAGGCAAAATTCATCATCAGTTTTACAGCATTAAAAAGACATTTAAACAATGATAAAACGTATATTTACTGTCAGGTTAATTTATCATCAGATGTCAACATTTGAAGAGATTGACAAAACATGTCATTTAAAGACATCTAGGCAATGTTAAGGTGTATAAAATCCAGATGTGGGCATTTAAGGGTACCCGAAAAATACATAAGTTGTATTTTATTTTCTTAGTTGTCAGTGTCTAGGGGCATAGGAAAAATATTACACTTATTGTCATTTGCCAACTTTTAAATCATGTACCAAGTGGTATTCTGTAGCAGTTGTGAGCATTGGACGACATCTCCTTAACGACATCAACAGTTACATCCACTGTCAGTGGTCAACACGTCGCGATATCTAACCAGAACTGCAGTGGTATTCTTACATTGTATTATATATCATACTTGGAAATAATCAAAATAAAGATAGCAGTGGCATTGGTGGGGCTAGCTTAAGGTAAGAATCCCTACGTAGTCACTTACATCCGTTGTAAAATGTAAAATTAGAGAACATAGAAACAAGGTAAACAGGACATAAGTTACATGTATTCAGCATCAGAAAGACTTCCGAACAACGACAACAGGACATTAGTTACATGTAGTCAGCACCGGAAAGACTTTCGAACGACGACAACAGGACATTAGTTACATGTAGTCAGCACCTGAAAGACTTCCGAACAACGACAACAGGACATAAGTTACATGAAGTCAGCACCGGAAAGACTTCCGAACAACGACAACAGGACATAAGTTACATGTAGTCAGCACCGGAAAAACTTCCGAACAACGACAACAGGACATTAGTTATATGTAGTCAGCACCGGAAAGACTTCCGAACAACGACAATAGGACATTATTTACATGTAGTCAGCACCGGAAAGACTTCCGAACAACGACAACAGGACATAAGTTACATGTA
>NW_018404189.1:358079-390572 GCF_002113885.1 Mizuhopecten yessoensis
GTATTCGGCACCGGGAAGATTTCCGAACAATGCCAACAGGACATACGTTATACATTGTATGTATACAGCACCGGGAAGATTTCCGAACAATGACAACAGGATATTAGTTATATGTATTCGGCACCGGGAAGATTTCCGAACAATGCCAACAGGACATACGTTATACATTGTATGTATACAGCACCGGGAAGATTTCCGAACAACGACTACAGGATATTAGTTGTATGTATATATGTGCTGATATAGTTTTCCTGTTGTTCTATTCCGTCTTTGCGTATTGCAGAGTTATCTTCTCTTGGGAGCAGGTATTGATTGTTACGTCATTGGTTTGTGTGAGAAAATTACGTCGTTTTCTCAAAAAATGATGACGTTACTCTCACAAACAAGTGACGTAACAATCAATACCTGCTCCCAAGAGAAGATAACTCTGCAATACGCAAAGACGGAATAGTATTACCGTGATGATAGATTGAAACTGTGCTGATATAGTATCCCTTTTGTGATATAGTGTAACTATGGCTATACAGAGGTCATCGCATCCTGAAACATGCAGTGTTTGTTGGTTTAGAGAAAACAATCACACCACAGGTTTCGGCACATGGCTGACGTCAACCTCATTGATATTAAATAAAAGTGGCAGGCTAACTGCGAAAAACTTTGAAACTCTGAAATGGCGTGTGTTCATGTCCGCGGAAAGAGAATACATTTTACGTGCATATATGAGGTTTTTAAAAGAAAAATTATCCATCTTTCCAACGTTACTAAGCATTTTCCCGTACATCAACTAGAAAGGTTGTTTTTGATGCAAGAAAGTTATACGGTGGGATCGACATTTCGCCATCGAGAGCTTTCCTTTCTTCTTGGTTATATGAATATTGGGGGTGGGGTTTTACCGAAAGTCGATCTAAATCCCTAAAACATACAAAATTACTCTAAATACCTTGGTTTTGGTCCAAATACAGCTGTAACCCTAATTCTCAATGATAAAGATAAGTAGCTTATTAGGATAGTACTATGATCGGAATATCCAGTTTTCCTAGCGGGTGGCGCATTATTACGTAGGCAAATCTGATATCATTTTATATTGCTATGCACACTGATGCCAGATTATTATATTTAAAGGTAAAATTAGATACGTATACGTGTATGTCCTTCTCTACCACTGTTCATACGTCAATGAACCCCCACAAAAGTCTATTATTATCAGAAACATAGTAAGTACATGACGCAATCTCTATGACTGAAGTATATCATATATCAATATCAATTGATAACATTACTGAACTAAAAATTACTGGCATTTATTTAAAAATGATATATTAGCCCATTTGTATGTCAATGCCCTAAACGTCCGCAGTCTAACCAAGCAATCAATCACCAGACACAGGATTTTATTGGCCAAATCAAATGAAATAATCGATGAATTACTGGAGACCTCAAGCTCCTCCTTTGAAATTGTGTTTAGCTTAAGCATTTTATCACCCGAGGGCTATATATCCGAATACCTCTGACCACACACTATATGGTACTCTAGTTGTCAAACATTAAATCTGAGAGACATTTCTAATGTGTACACCGGTACATATGATACATGGCACACTGACTTTCCTCGGCCTTGATGAAGTCAATAAGCTATTGAGAATTTCAAATTTCTTTTGTCAAAGAGTGGGAGAGATCTAGAGACGTCTGGTCATAGGGAAATATTCGTCCGAGGGCTGTTTTATCGGACGAAGGCCATTATACAACGAATTTAACAAACAAGGTCAACATTTTATTGCACCACACAGCTATTTGGTCCCGGTTTCATTATTGGTACTTAAGGTCAAAAGTCCACGTACGAAGTGTTCCGAAACTTACGTACACGTACGAAGTGTTCCGAAAGTAACGTACACAAACGAAGTGTTCCGAAACGTACTTACACGTACAAAGTGTTCTGAAACGTCCGTACACGTTCAAAGTGTTCCGAAATATACGTAAACGTACGAGTGTTCCGAAACGTACGTACACGTACAAAGTGTTCCGAAACGTACCCACAGGTACAAAGTGTTCCAAAACTTACGTACACGAACAAAGTGTTCCGAAACTTACGTACACGAACAAAGTGTTCCGAAACTTACGTACACGAACAAAGTGTTCCGAAACTTACGTACACGAACAAAGTGTTCTGAAACTTACGTACACGAACAAAGTGTTCTGAAACGTACGTACACGTACGAAGTGTTCCGAAATGTACGTAAACGTACGAAATATTCCGAAACGTACGTACACGTACAAAGTGTTCCGAAACTAACGTACACGAACAAAGTGTTCCGAAACTTACATTCACGAACAAAGTGTTCCGAAACTTACCTACACGAACAAAGTGTTCTGAAACGTACGTACACGTTCAAAGTGTTCCGAAATATACGTAAACGTACGAAGTGTTCCGAAACGTACGTACACGTACAAAGTGTTCCGAAACGTATCCACACGTACAAAGTGTTCCAAAACTTCCTACACGAACAAAGTGTTCCGAAACTTACGTTCACGAACAAAGTGTTCCGAAACTTACCTACACGAACAAAGTGTTCTGAAACGTACGTACACGTTCAAAGTGTTCCGAAATATACGTAAACGTACGAAGTGCACCGAAACGTACGTACACGTACAAAGTGTTCCGAAACATACGTACACGAACAAAGTGTTCCGAAACTTGCGTACACGAACAAAATGTTCCGAAACTTCCTACACGAACAAAGTGTTCCGAAACTTACGTACACGAACAAAGTGTTCCGAAAGTAACGTACACAAACGAAGTGTTCCGAAACGTAATTACACGTACAAAGTGTTGTGAACGTACGTACACGTTCAAAGTGTTCCGAAACTTACGTACACGAACAAAGTGTTCTGAAACTTACGTTCACGAACAAAGTGTTCCGAAACTTACCTACACGAACAAAGTGTTCTGAAACGTAGGTACACGTACAAAGTGTTCCAAAACTTCCTACACGACCAAAGTGTTCCGAAACTTACGTACACGAACAAAGTGTTCCGAAACTTACGTACACAACAAAGTGTTCTGAAACGTAGGTACACGTTCAAAGTATTCCGAAACTTACGTACACGAACAAAGTGTTCCGAAACTAACGTACACGAACAAAGTGTTCTGAAACTTACGTTCACGAACAAAGTGTTCCGAAACGTACGTACACGAACAAAGTGTTATGAAACGTACGTACACGTTCAAAGTGTTCCGAAATATACGAACACGTACAAAATGTTCCGAAACTTTCGTACACGAACAAAGTGTTACGAAAGTAACGTACACAAACAAAGTGTTCCGAAACGTACGTACACGAACAAAGAGTTATGAAACGTACGTACACGTTCAAAGTGTTCCGAAACCTCCGTACACGAACAAAGTGTTCTGAAACTTACGTACACGAACAAAGTTTTCCGAAACGTACGTACAAGCACAAAGTGTTATGAAACGTACGTACACGTTCAAAGTGTTCCGAAATATACGAACACGTACAAAATGTTCCGAAACTTACGTACACGAACAAAGTGTTCAGAAACTTACGTACACGAACAAAGTGTTTTGAAACTTACGTACACGAACAAAGTGTTCTGAAACGTACGTACACGTTCAAAGTGTTCCGAAATATACGAACACGTACAAAATGTTCCGAAACTTACGTACACGAACAAATTTTTCCGAAACTTACGTACACGAACAAAGTGTTCAGAAACTTACGTACACGAACAATGTGTTCCGAAACTTACATACACGAACAAAGTGTTCTGAAACTTACGTTCACGAACAAAGAGTTCAGAAACGTACATACACAAACAAAGTGTTCTGAAACGTACGTACACGTTCAAAGTGTTCCGAAATATACGAACACGTACAAAATGTTCCGAAACTTACGTACACGAACAAATTTTTCCGAAACTTACGTACACGAACAAAGTGTTCTGAAACTTACGTTCACGAACAAAGGGTTCCGAAACGTACCTACACAAACAAAGTGTTCTGAAACGTACGTACACGTTCAAAGCGTTCCGAAATATACGTAAACGTACGAAGTGTTCCGAAACGTACGTACACGTGCAAAGTGTTCCGAAACGTATCCACACGTACAAAGTGTTCCAAAACTTCCTACACGAACAAAGTGTTCCAAAACTTCCTACCCGAACAAAGTGTTCAGAAACTTACGTACACGAACAAAGTGTTTTGAAACTTACGTACACGAACAAAGTGTTCTGAAACGTACGTACACGTTCAAAGCGTTCCGAAATATACGTAAACGTACGAAGTGTTCCGAAACGTACGTACACGTACAAAGTATTCCGAAACTTTCGTACACGAACAAAGTGTTCTGAAACTTACGTACACGAACAAAGTTTTCCGAAACGTACGTACAAGCACAAAGTGTTATGAAACGTACGTACACGTTCAAAGTGTTCCGAAACATACGTACACGAACAAAGTGTTCTGAAACTTACGTACACGAACAAAGTTTTCCGAAACGTACGTACAAGCACAAAGTGTTATGAAACGTACGTACACGTTCAAAGTGTTCCGAACCCTACGTACACGAACAAAGTGTTCTGAAACCTTCGTTCACGAACAAAGTGTTCCGAAACTTTCCTACACGAACAAAGTGTTCTGAAACGTACGAACACGAACAAAATGTTCTGAAACGTACGTACACGTTCAAAGTGTTCCGAAACTTACGTACACGAACAAAGTGTTCCGAAACGTAGGTACACGTACATGTACAAAGTGTTCCAAAACTTCCTACACGAACAAAGTGTTCCAAAACTTCCTACACGAACAAAGTGTTCAGAAACTTACGTACACGAACAATGTGTTCCGAAACTTACGTACACGAACAAACTGTTCTGAAACGTACGTACACGAACAAAGTGTTCCAAAACTTCCTACACGAACAAAGTGTTCAGAAACTTACGTACACGAACAAAGTGTTCTGAAACGTACGTACACGAACAAAGTGTTCCGAAACTTACGTACACGAACAAAGCAAAGTGTTCTGAAACTTACGTTCACGAACAAAGTGCTCTGAAACGTACGAACACGTACAAAATGTTCCGAAACTTTCGTACACGAACAAAGTGTTCCGAAAGTAACGTACATAAACAAAGTGTTCCGAAACGTACTTACACGTACAAAGTGTTCTGAAACGTACATACACGTTCAAAGTGTTTCGAAATGTACGTAAACTTACGAAATGTTCCGAAACGTACGTACACGAACAAAGTGTTCCGAAACGTACTTACACGTACAAAGTGTTCCGAAACGTACGTACACGTACGAAGTGTTCTGAAACGTACGTAAAACAATGAAAGGGAAAAGATGCGAAGGCATCACAATTCGCCTTTTGACTACAACAAATAATTTATTCTGTAGTAGAAAATCATGTCAGAATAAATTCCAGCTACAAAGATTCGACCACAAATTAAGTGTCACATTCAAAATCACACTGCTGCAGCATTTCTTCGAATTCATTCATTGTCCCAAACGTCATCACATGTCCACTTCCATTCAGGAAGTCCCCGCTCAAAACACAATGGTTCGTCTTCAAACATGTTTTGCGGACATTTCTTCAAGTAGTATTTCGTACACATTGTGTTGAAATGTAGTAAAACATAGCAGAATAATAAACATTTATTTCTTCAATCTTTTCCACTTTAAAGATCCTGGTACCACTGATAAAAACTCTATCTACGTGATAATAGCTTTAATACATCATTTCTGAACAAAATAAATCATCTTAACGGGACTTTTATGAGAAAATAAATAACATGATATTAACAAAATATAACCAACATCAATATTCTGGTTGTAAAAATGTCAGCGGGGATAGATCGGGATTCCGTTTCAGAACTTCAGATTGGTATATATCGGTCTAACATACTGTACCACACGTTCAACGGAAGTCTACTGGCCCACCTATGCTACACTTATATCCAAAACGAAATTCAGGAAAGGAATCTTGTTTTACGGAATAAACACAAAGAAGTGGAACAGGGATACTAGAGCTATTGACACGCGCGCTGATATTCAACATTGCCTCGCAACATGGCAGACATTGTTGTCATATTTTCACTATCCAACTTTGTCACTGACCAAGTTCTCAGTTTGTACACGTGACATTACTTTCAATCGACCTTCCGTTTCACGGCGGGTATCGTTGATGAAGCAGGTTACGCTTACGGAAGCTCTTATACATTTCAATGGTGTACATGTTAATTTGTATTGTCTCTTTTTGCGACCGTGCAGCTGCTCTCTATACAATAAGGTATAATTAGTTGATGAGCATGAGATGTTCCGAAGTAAAATTGGGGTTGTGAAAGGTAACCTTTATCTGCAACAGGGGACAGTCGAGTTGGAAGCGTTGGAAACAAGGATGCCCTTGCGATGGAACTATGTCGCCATTTTATAAACATTGTCAGCTTTTCTCAAATGTATTTAACAAAATAAAAACGCACGGTCAGCTTATTTTCAAAATATATTCAGTTGTAGGCTACGCTTATTAGAACGTCAACTATACAATTCATTTCAGTGGGCAATTTACTTAACTTGCAAACTAATGACATGAAAGAAAAATCAGTTCTGACTCTTATTTGATGAATGACTGTCAAAACTAGACAAAAAGAAAACATTTACGCTCTCTTTCAAAACGGGAAAATCTTGCAATCATTAGAAAGTGGCCATAACATCGAGAGGTTGAATCTAATTTGAGAAGATTTTCTGGCAAAATATTTATCTCAGCAGTGGTCCATGTCAGAGTCAGGCCTGAAGGGAACACCTGCTTAGTTCATTGACCAACATGTTATACTCATACAGTTAATTGGTTCCTTCAATATAGGTTTCCATTCAATCATGAAGACTTCAAAGAAATAATCAACCATCACCCCTGCGAGGAAACTGCAATAACAATACGTAAATAAAAACTATGAGAAAACGAGTGAAAACCACAACGTAATTTCAATTAAAAATCGTTAGATCGACTGACACAGTTAACCAAAGAGCATACGATAAAACAAGGGCACACTATGAATACAAGATAGACACGGTTAACCGAACAGCATACGATAAAACAAGGGCGAACTATGAACACATGATAAACACGGTTAACGACAGAGCATACAATGAAACAAGGACTAAGTATGAACACAGGACAGACTGGCACAGTTGACCATAGAGCATATGACAACGTGTTTCCCAGGGTTAGTGTTTGCCTCATCGAGGACAGCAGTCATACAGATCTAAATTATATCCACGTATTGTCATGTTTACAAAGTTAGATTCGTATAAATGAACAGGAGAAAGAAAATTGATACATGTATATATCATTTGGTAAAAACTATTTCCACATAAGGCCATAGTTTTCATGAATATTTCCAAACCTTGTGTTACACATTTGTCCGTTACCATTCGTCATGTAAGTGTCATACAGGGAAGGGATGCTTCTGTCAGTGAAGGGAAATCGTCACACGTTTATCATAAAGCTTAGAAACAAGCTGATCGTGTTGATCATGTTGCTTTGTAAAGATCAACGTAAGCAAATGATGCAGAAAAGCATGTTGTGTCCTTGATTTTGAATTCTCGAGACAGAAATACAATGCTAAAAAGGATCAAATGTGTCCCTATCGGCAGACGAGCAGTTGCCTTATTAATCTTTCCTCAAAACCCAGCAAATACACTGTCAACCAGAGTTCAATAATTCTTACGTTTTTATCCTGAATATGTATTGTCGCCAATACCAAGATAATTAAATAAGAGCTTACAATGTGTAAGTGAAATGCAGTTCGACTTTCTGCAAAGAAAAAAATAAAACAAAATATCACGTAACAAGAGAATGATGGCGTTTCTTCGGGTATGAGGTATGCTTTTTATAAATTTGAAAAATAAAATGTTCTGATAGTGGAAACATAATTGAAGACGAAATGTTCAAGATTGGTCAATGCCTATAGAAAATCCACATCCAAATGTATTCTGTAGTATACTGAGTTACAATACTAACATAAAACGAATGCACAAGGAAATGGCGATAAGAAGTTCAGATAATGGCTTGGCTAAACAATAACATGTAACAGGCCCAGAGATATATTGTTTTGAAACGGGTTTTTGTAAAATTCAGAATTCAACTCAAAGTATTGATGAGTTCGTGTTTTATGAGCTGGTTTTTGCTGGTAATGTTACAAGGTACACTTAACCCTCCCCGAGATTGCATACAGATCAGCCTGGACTCGTATGCCCATTGTCTGACGGAGACTTCCACGAATACATTAGTATTTTTAAATTCATAAATCAATTGATGGTAGGAGTCTCTGCACACATTTGACTTTTCATGAAAAGCTCGCGTAGCTTTGCATTATTGATAATATTTAAATTGCCAGTTACTAAGTTACTTGATGGATCATAGTTGAATTGAGAAATAAAACAAAAGTATGTCGAGGCGAGAGTCATTCATGTAGTTCATCAACATTCACCTGTTGTGGCGTTTGGTTTTAGGTGGGAAGCTTAGAAAGAATGGGTAAGATTAAACGTAAGAAACCATTGATATAATTCCTATAATGGTATATTAGCTTCCAAGAACTTGTTCTGTTGGATATTACTGATGTAAATGGCATATCCTAACGACACACCAGTCCAACGGCACAGTTCGCACGTACTTAATGGCAGCGCTATGGCATTCTGTCGTGGTCAAAGCAGGTCCACAAGGTACGAGGAAAGTCATGAAATACCCAATGAAGTTTGTAGGATCATACCTTTATTCGCCTTAAGTGACATTTCAAAGGTCTATACATACCCACCAATAATGTGTAAAGCTTCAACGTTGTCTCCTACTCTAATATTCGGTGGTTATATTTCATTGTAATGCTTATCGTCCGCCAGCACCTTTAATTTACTACCATATACGTCTCATATTTAAAGTGTTTTGGATTCGTAGCTTGACAACTATTAATATATTAAGGCACTCTGGTAGTTTTACATCTAGCATGTCCAGCATTCAGGTTTAATGACATGATCATATCATGTTGAGTAAGTGCTTCCTATCAAATCCTGCTTCTGATCGCCCCGCAGATTCCTTAAATAAATGTTCATGACAGTAGTATGTCAACCGGTAATACGTATCACGTGTGTGTGATCATAACAATAGCCTCGTTTAAAGACATTGTTTATGGTCATGTAATGTCCACTAATCACCTAATAACATTAAATGGTACATCATATGCGCCAACAGCCACAAATTGAGGTAATGCATGGTGCAGACAGCTATGTTTGGTTTTGTCATAATTTTAGATATATTCTAATGGACGCTTTGCGGGCGCATTGTTCAATTTGTTAGCAAGAGGGGCATTATTACAAAACCAAGTATCAGACAAACATTGTTGTTGAACAGATTCAACACATATAAAGTATCTGAAGGATAAGTGTTCCAAGGCGTTAAACATTATACGAGTCCTTTCTCATACTGATTGGGGAGCGGACCGGGAAATGCTTTTGCGCCTATACAGATCACTTATTCGAACAAAACTGGATTATGGTTCTATGGTATACGGGTCGGCTCGCAGTTCGTAACTGTAGATGCTAGACCTAATCCATAACCAAGGGCTACGTCTAGCCCTTGGAGCTTTTCGAACAACACCTGTAAATAGCCTGTACGTGGAAGCAAATGAACCATCCCTTTATGACAGAAAAAAAACTTTCATTACAATTTGCAGCTCAATTAAAATCAAACACTAAAAATCCTGCTTTCGACCAAGTATTCAACCCAAAATATCGAAACATATTTACGCAAAACCAAAAACTTCTGCCAACATTTGGTATCCGAATTTCAAATTTCCTGCAAGAGCTCAACATAAAGTTGACGGACATAGCTGAATTTAACATATCTGATGTTCCTCCGTGGACCATTCAAACCCCTGATTTTAAATTTACATTACATGAGCGAGGGAAATCAAGTGTTATGCCCGAATAACCCAAATCCTCCTTTCGGGAATGCATTTCGAATTACCCTTCTCATACACAACTTTACACCGATGGTTCCAAAGAAGGTGAGAAAGTGCTGCTGTACTGCTAATACTTGCACTTCAGTCCGACTACCAGACGGAGCCTCCATCTTTTCTGCTGAAGCATGCGCCATTGGTTTGGCCCTCGACCATATCGATGAACACCGCAATAAAAAGGCAATTATTTGTTCAGACTCTCTATCTGTCCAACAGAGTTTACAGTTACGAGATTCTAAATACACACTCTTACAAAACCTTGCTCTTCGAATATCTCGTATCTTAAAAAAGTCTAAAATAACTTTACTATGGATTCCGAGCCATGTCGGAATTAAAGGCAACGAATTTGCTGACAGGGAAGCAAAAAATGCATTGAATCTCGAACAAACAATTATCAAACTACCATAAACAGATTTTAAACCTACTTTTCGTACAGCCATTCAAAATGAACCGCAGCAACGCTGGTCTCTCGAGACCACCAAAAAACTTTTTAAGATACAACCGAAACTTAAAACATCTATTCCCAGTCGGAAAGATCGTAGACAGGAAGTTGTCCTCGCTCGGTTCCGTACTGGGCACACGTATCCTACTCATTCGTACCTTTTAAAACGAGAACATCTACCTTCATGCCACGCATGTGACACTCCATTTACAGTGGAACATTTTTTAATAGAATGTTCCGATTTTAAACACATTCGTGATAACTACTTTCGAGTCCCGGATATGAAAACTTTTTTCAGTTCCGTGGACGCGAAGGCATTATTTAACTATTTGAAACACATCGGTCTATTTTATTGACTCTGATGTCTTTTAACCCACCCTACCCGTTTTGACGTTATATATATATCACATATTCCATATCATCTATTCGTTTTCTCTTTTATTATTTTAACCCCCTTTTTATTTTTTATTATCTACACATACAATGCGAATGCTTTTAAAATGAACCATTTTATCTGATTTTATCTTCACTAATCCATGTTTGTTAAAAAAACAAAATAAATAAATAAATCACCATGGCCCATAAAGGGGCTGGTCGGGGAAAAAAATACAAAATAAATGGGTCTAGATGCGTTCTTTGGCCTTCCAAAAGTTATACCACGGCAATATGATGGTCGAGTTATTCTTGCAATGTCCAGTTTTGACCACTGAAATATCGCAGATCTATTTATATATGTCACGTGGTTGTTTCGAAAGTGAGGCAGTGAAGATAACAATAATAGCACGTCGTCATGTGCCATGTCGGACTCAACTAGCCGACAAGACAGCGATACTATACGTAAATAATTGTTTTCAAAGGTCATGTATGATGCAAGTGTATTATTCTTACCTATATGTTGTTCTTATATATAACGGTATTGATACCTCGTGCCTGTCATGACTTTTGCATGCATCTTTTTCTTTCGCCGCGATGTTTACATTTGGCCTTGTTGATGACGCGCGTGCGGTAAAATTACATCACTGATCTGGGTCAATTGAGAGTTTTAGACTGTCAGGTGACGATTTAGGATTTCTTTAATATAATTATAATTTTTACTCTTAGGGAGTGAATTTAAGCAAAATTTGAATCGGTTTATTTCATAAGAAGTATTTTAAACATGTGTATGCCATTTTAGCAAATATGACATTTTTTCCCCGACCAGCCCCTTTAAATGACCACAGCCGTCGATGGGCCGTTAAACATAAACAAACAAACAAACAAAGGACCTGTTTTACGGGTCCTGTTCACATACAAAATGTTGTCTTTGTTTTAACAATTTTAATTCGAAGGGAAGTAAATCCACACTTCTGCAAAAATGTGCCAAGCATCAGTTAATTTTCACACACAAATTGTGGTGTTCTGCGTCATCACGTGTATGCTCATTTCATCTTATTGGCAATGACCTGAACCCCTGTACACAGGTTATCCTAAAATGAAGAGAATCTTTGAATTCTCAATTATGAAGTAGGTCTTCTGAAATAACTGATGACATGTACATCTATTATCTTTGTATGATACGTTAGCAGTACAGATCGAATGTTCCGTGTTCTGTCTGTATACCAATACATTTAGAATGACATATACCAGGATGTGTCACCATGCCATTAACCGTGAGAAATAGAATAACACAGAGATGAACTATAAGTACTTAGTAAGCTGTTCATTACTAGCGTCAACTTCTCACAAGAGACCCAGAATAATACAATAGTATGTTATTGCAACAGACTACTGATGCTGTCTGGAGAAGGTTTACATAACAAGCTTACAATACTAAAGTATTACTCTTGTTATCAGTTATACGAGAAACACCATAACAGTATATAGCGCCCAAAGTCTCGTTAAAAACTTCATACAACTTGTTAATTGAGATTGATACAAACAACTACTAATTGTTGGTAAAAGAATCATTTTGTTGTATTTGTCAAACTAGAAGGTGTTTTTCTTTCTAAAAACATGTACAACTCAAGTAAGTTAGAATCCTGAAATAATACGAAGCTTGTGTCCAGTTGGCAAATATTGGCGGTGTACCATCTGCTGAGCAGATCACTTACAAATGTACAATCAAACAGGGGTTTTTACCATATGAGAAACCATTCAATTACAGAATGAATATACTATCATCTCAAGCAACGAAATTACAATTAGCGCACTTTCTCAAATACCCATGAATCAGATTATATTGATCAGTTGATTTAAAGCATGTCATCTGCCAGTTGTGTACAGACTTTTACGACATATATATACTAGACGTGTTTACGTCGTTTTATATATGTAATACTACCCCCTAAATCAGATTTAATTCTACTCTTTTTTTAAATAATGTCAATCTGACATATGTAACGGTATTCTCATTTTTATAGCGGTTATGTTTAATGATTCATAGATAGAGTATGTCCACCTGTTTATTGGTGTTACAGTATGTCCACATGTCACTTTAAAAGGTGTATCGGTGGTTAAATATGTCAACCTGTCACGTTAAAAGGTTTATTGGTGGTTAAAATATGTCCACCTGTCACGTTTAAAGGTTTATTGGTGTTTAAAATATGTCCACATGTCACGTTAAAGGGTTTATTCTTGTTAAAATATGTCCACCTGTCACGTTAAAAGGTTTATTCGTGTTAAAATAAGTCCACCGGTCACGTTAAAAGGTTTATTAGGGTTAAAATATGTCAACCTGTCACGTTAAAAAGTTTTATTCGTGTTAAAATATGTCAACCTGTCACGTTAACAGGTTTATTCGTGTTAAAATATGTCCACCTGTCACGTTAAAAGGTTTAATGGTGTAACAGTTTGTCAACTTGTCACGTTAAAAGGTTTATTGGTGGGTAAAATATGTCCACCTGTCACGTTAAAAGGTTTATTGGTGTTAAAATATGTCCACCTGTCACATTAAAAGGTTTATTCGTGTTAAAATATGTCCACCTGTCACATTAAAAGATTTATTCGTGTTAAAATATGTCCTCCTGTCACGTTAAAAGGTTTATGTCAACCTGTCACGTTAAAAGGTTTAATGGTGTAACAGTTTGTCAACTTGTCACGTTAAAAGGTTTATTGGTGTTACCGTATGTCAACTTGTCACGTTAAAAGATTTATTGGTGGGTAAAATATGTCCACCTGTCAAGTTAAAAGGTTTATTGGTGGGTAAAATATGGCCACCTGTCACGTTAAAAGGTTTAATGGTGTTACAGTTTGTCCACTTGTCACGTTAAAAGGTTTATTGGGGTTACAGTATGTCAACTTGTCACGTTAAAAGATTTATTGGTGGGTAAAATATGGCCACCTGTCACGTTAAAAGGTTTATTCGTGTTAAAATATGTCAACCTGTCACGTTAACAGGTTTATTCGTGTTAAAGTATGTCCACCTGTCACGTTAAAAGGTTTATTGGTGTTACAGTATGTCAACTTGTCACGTTAAAAGGTTTATTGGTGTTAAAATATGTCCACCTGTCAAGTTAAAAGGTTTATTGGTGGGTAAAATATGTCCACCTGTCACATTAAAAGATTTATTCGTGTTAAAATATGTCCACCTGTCACGTTAAAAGGTTTATTCGTGTTAAAATATGTCCACCTGTCACGTTAAAAGGTTTAATGGTGTTACAGTTTGTCCACTTGTCACGTTAAAAGGTTTATTGGTGGGTAAAATATGTCCACCTGTCACGTTAAAATGTTTATTGGTGTTAAAATATGTCCACCTGTCACGTGAAAAGTTTTTTTCGTGTTAAATTATGTCCACCTGTCACGTTAAAAGGTTTATTGGTGTTTAAAATAAGTCCAACTGTCACGTTAAAAGGTTTATTCGTGTTAAAATATGTCCACCTGTCACGTTAAAAGGTTTATTGGTGTTAGGATATGTCCACCTGTCACGTTAAAAGGTTTATTGGTGTTACAGTCTGTCCACATGTCACGTTAAAAGGTTTATTGGTATTTAAAATATGTCCACCTGTCACGTTAAAAGGTTTATTGGTGTTTAAAATAAGTCCAACTGTCACGTTAAAAGGTTTATTGGTGTTACAGTATGTCAACCTGTCACGTTAACAGGTTTATTGGTGTTAAAATATGTCCACCTGTCACGTTAACAGGTTTATTGGTGTTAAAATATGTCCGCCTGTCACGTTAACAGGTTTATTGGTGTTAAAATATGTCCACCTGTCACGTTAACAGGTTTATTGGTGTTAAAATATGTCCACCTGTCACGTTAAAAGGGTTATTGGTGTTTAAAATAAGTCCAACTGTCACGTTAAAAGGTTTATTCGTGTTAAAATATGTCCACCTGTCACGTTAAAAGGTTTATTGGTGTTTAAAATAAGTCCAACTGTCACGTTTAAAGGTTTATTGGTGTTACAGTATGTCCACCTGTCACGTTCAAAGGTTTATTGGTGTTAAAATATGTCCACCTGTCACGTTAAAAGGTTTATTGGTGCTTAAAATAAGTCCAACTGTCACGTTAAAAGGTTTATTGGTGTTACAATATGTCTACCTGTCACGTTAAAAGGTTTATTGGTGTTACAGTATGTCCACCTGTCACGTTCAAAGGTTTATTCGTGTTGAAATATGTCCACCTGTCACGTTAAAAGGTTTATTCGTGTTAAAATATGTCCACCTGTCACGTTCAAAGGTTTATTGTTGTTAAAATATGTCCACCTGTCACGTTCAAAGGTTTATTGGTGTTACAGTATGTCTACCTGTCACGTTAAAAGGTTTATTGGTGTTACAGTATGTCTACCTGTCACGTTAAAAGGTTTATTGGTGTTACAATATGTCCACCTGTCACGTTAAAAGGTTTATTCGGCTTAAAATATTTCCACCTGTCACGTTAAAAGGTTTATTGGTGCTTAAAATAAGTCCAACTGTCACGTTAAAAGGTTTATTGGCGTTACAATATGTCTACCTGTCACGTTAAAAGGTTTATTGGTGTTACAGTATGTCTACCTGTCACGTTAAAAGGTTTATTGGTGTTACAGTATGTCTACCTGCCACGTTAAAGGGTTTATTGGTGTTACAGTATGTCCACCTGTCACGTTCAAAGGTTTATTGGTGTTAAAATATGTCCACCTGTCACGTTAAAAGGTTTATTCGTGTTAAGATATGTCCATCTGTCACGTTAAAAGGTTTATTGGTGTGACAGTATGTCTACCTGTCACGTTAAAGGGTTTATTGGTGTTACAGTATGTCCACCTGTCACGTTAAAAGGTTTATTGGTGTTACAATATGTCTACCTGTCACGTTAAAAGGTTTATTGGTGTTACAGTATGTCTACCTGTCACGTTAAAAGGTTTATTGGTGTTACAGTATGTCCACCTGTCACGTTTAAAGGTTTATTGGTGTTACAATATGTCCACCTGTCACGTTAAAAGGTTTATTGGTGTTACAGTATGTCTACCTGTCACGTTAAAAGGTTTATTGGTGTTACAATATGTCCACCTGTCACGTTAAAGGGTTTATTCGTTTTAAAGTATTCCACCTGTCACGTTAAAAGGCTTATTGGTGTTACAGTATGTCTACCTGTCACGTTAAAAGGTTTATTGGTGTTACAGTATGTCTACCTGTCACGTTAAAAGGTTTATTTGTGTTACAGTATGTCCACCTGTCACGTTAACAGGTTTATTGGTGTTACAGTATGTCTACCTGTCACGTTAAAAGGTTTATTCGAGTTAAAATATGTCCACCTGTCACGTTCAAAGGTTTATTGGTGTTACAGTCTGTCTACCTGTCACGTTTAAAGGTTTATTGGTGGGTAAAATATGTCCACCTGTCACGTTAAAAGTTTTATTGGGGGTTAAAATATGTCCACCCGTCACGTTAAAAGGTTTATTTGTGTTACAGTATGTCCACCTGTCACGGTTAAAATATGTCCACCCGTCACGTTAAAAGGTTTATACGTGTTAAAATATGTCCTCTTGTCACGTTAAAAGGTTTATACGTGTTAAAATATGTCCACCTGTCACGGTTAAAATATGTCCACCTGTCACGTTAAAAGGTTTATTCGTGTTAAAATATGTCCACTTGTCACGTTAAAAGGTTTATTGGTGTTACAGTCTGTCCACATGTCACGTTAAAAGGTTTATTGGGGGTTAAAATATGTCCACCTGTCACGTTAAAAGGTTTATTGGTATTTAAAATATGTCCACCTGTCACGTTAAAAGGTTTATTCGTGTTAAAATATGTCCACCTGTCACGTTAAAAGGTTTATAGGTGTTTAAAATAAGTCCAACTGTCACGTTAAAAGGTTAATTCGTGTTACAGTATGTCCACTTGTCACGTTCAAAGGTTTATTGGTGTTACAGTCTGTCTACCTGTCACGTTAAAAGGTTTATTGGTGGGTAAAATATGACCACCTGTCACGTTAAAAGGTTTATTCGTGTTAAAATATGTCCACCTGTCACGTGAAAAGGTTTATTCGTGTTAAATTATGTCCACCTGTCACGTTAAAAAGTTTATTCGTGTTAAAATATGTCCACCCGTCACGTTAAAAGGTTTATTGGTGTTTAAAATAAGTCGAACTGTCACGTTAAAAGGTTTATTGGTGTTAAAATATGTCCACCTGTCACGTTAAAAGGTTAATTGGTGTTACAGTATGTCCACCTGTCACGTTTAAAGGTTTATTGTTGTTACAGTATGTCTACCTGTCACGTTAAAAGGTTTATTGGTGTTACAATATGTCTACCTGTCACGTTAAAAGGTTAATTGGTGTTACAGTATGTTCACCTGTCACGTTTAAAGGTTTATTCGTGTTACAGTATGTCTACCTGTCACGTTAAAAGGTTAATTGGTGTTACAGTATGTCTACCTGTCACGTTAAAAGGTTAATTGGTGTTACAGTATGTCTACCTGTCACGTTAAAGGGTTTATTCGTGTTAAAGTATTCCACCTGTCACGTTAAAAGGTTTATTGGTGTTACAGTATGTCTATCTGTCACGTAAAAAGATTAATTGGGGGGTACAATATGTCCACCTGTCACGTTTAAACGTTTATTCGTGTTAAAATATGTTCACCTGTCACGTTAAAAGGTTTATTCGGTTTAAAATATGTCCACCTGTCACGTTAAAAGGTTTATTGGTGTAAAAATATGTCCACCTGTCACGTGAAAAGGTTTATTGGTGTAAAAATATGTTCACCTGTCACGTTAAAAGGTTTATTGTTGTAAAAATATGTCCACCTGTCACGTCAAAAGGTTTATTGGTGTAAAAATATGTCCACCTGTCACGTAAAAACATTATTCGTGATTACAGAACGTGCAACAGCCACCTTAGCTGGTTTATACGTGATAACAGTACGTTCACTAGTCACTATAAATGGTTTATGCGTGATAACACTGCGTCCACAAGTTACTTTATTGGTGATTACAGTACGTTCACAAGTCACCTTAGCTGGTTTATTCGTGATAACACTGCGTCCACAAGTTACTTAAAATGGTTTATTGGTGATTACAGTACGTTCACCAGTCACCTTAAATGGTTTATTCGTGATAACACTGCGTTCACATGTTACTTTAAATGGTTTATTGGTGATTACAGTACGTTCACCACTCACCTTAAATGGTTTATTGGTGATTACACTGCATCCAAAAGTTACTTTAAATGGTTTATTGGTGATTACAGTACGGTCACCAGTCATCTTAAATGGTTTATTGGTGATGACACTGCATCCACAAGTTACTTTAAATGGTTTATTGGTGATTACAGGATGTTCATCAGTCACCTTAAATGGTTTATTCGTGATAACACTGCATCCACAAGTAACTTTAAATGGTTTATTGGTGATTACAGTACGGTCACCAGTCACCTTAAATGGTTTATTCGTGATAACACTGCATCCACAAGTTACTTTAAATGGTTTATTGGTGATTACAGTACGTTCACCAGTCACCTTAAATGGTTTATTCGTGATAATACTGCATCCAAAATTAACTTTAAATGGTTTATTGGTGATTACAGTACGTTCACCAGTCACCTAAAGTGGTTAATTCGTGATAGCACTGCATCAACAAGTTATTTTAAATGGTTTATTGGTGATTACAGTACGTTCACATGTCACCTTAGCTGGTGTATTCGTGATAACACTGCGTCCACAAGTTACTTATATGGTTTATTGGTGATAACAGTACGTTCACCGGCCACCTTAAATGGTTTATTAGTGATAACGGTACGTTCACCAGTCACATTAAATGGTTTATTCGTGATAACACTGCATCCACAAGTTACTTTAAATCGTTTATTGTTGATTACAGTACGTTCATCAGTCACCTTAAATGGTTTATTCGTGAGAACACTGCGTCTACAAATTACTTATATGGTTTATTGGTGATTACAGTACGTTCACCAGTCACCTTAGCTGGTGTACTCGTGATAACACTGCGTCCACAAGTTATTTTAAACGGTTTATTGGTAATTACAGTACGTTCACCGGCCACCTTAAATGGTTTATTAGTGATTACCGTACGTTCACCAGTCACCTTAAATGGTTTATACGGGATAACACTGCGTCCACAAGTTACTTTAAATGGTTCATTGGTGATAACACTGCATCCACAAGTTACTTTAAATGGTTTATTGGTGATTACAGTACGGTCACCCGTCACCTTAAATGGTTTATACGTGATAACACTGCATACACAAGTTACTTTAAATGGTTTATTGGTGATTACAGTACGTTCACAAGTCACCTTAAATGGTTTATACGTGATAACACTGCATACCCAAGTTACTTTAAATGGTTTATTGGTGATTACAGTACGGTCACCAGTCACCTTAAATGGTTTATTCGTAATAAGACTGCGTCCACAAGTTACTTTAAATGGTTTATTGGTGATAACACTGCATCCACAAGTTACTTTAAATGGTTTATTGGTGATTACAGTACGTTCACCAGTCACCTTAAATGGTTTATTCGTGATAATACTGCATCCAAAATTAACTTTAAATGGTTTATTGGTGATTACAGTACGTTCACCAGTCACCTAAAGTGGTTAATTCGTGATAGCACTGCATCAACAAGTTATTTTAAATGGTTTATTGGTGATTACAGTACGTTCACAAGTCACCTTAGCTGGTGTATTCGTGATAACACTGCGTCCTCAAGTTACTTATATGGTTTATTGGTGATAACAGTACGTTCACCGGCCACCTTAAATGGTTTATTAGTGATTACCGGACGTTCACCAGTCACCTTAAATGGTTTATTGGTTATAACACTCCAGTCACATTAAATGGTTTATTCGTGATAACACTGCGTCCACAAGTTACTTATATGGGTTTATTCGTGATAATACTGCATCCAAAATTAACTTTAAATGGTTTATTGGTGATTACAGTACGTTCATAAGTCACCTTAAGTGATAACACTGCATCCACAAGTTACTTTGAATGGTTTATTTGTGATTACAGTACGGTCACCAGTCACCTTAAATGGTTTATTGGTTATAACACTCCAGTCACATTAAATGGTTTATTCGTGATAACACTGCATCCAAAAGTTACTTTAAATGGTTTAATGGTGATGACAGTACGTTCACCAGTCACCGTAAATGGTTTATTCGTGATATCACTGCTTCCACAAGTTACTTTAAATGGTTCATTGGTGATAACCCTGCATCCACAAGTTACTTTAAATGGGTTATTGGTGATTACAGTACGGTCACCAGTCACCTTAAATGGATTATTTGTGATAAGACTGCGTCCACAAGTTACTTTAAATGGTTCATTGGTGATAACACTGCATCCACAAGTTACTTTGAATGGTTTATTTGTGATTACAGTACGGTCACCAGTCACCTTAAATGGATTATTTGTGATAAGACTGCGTCCACAAGTTAATTTTAATGGTTTATTGGTGATAACACTGCATCCACAAGTTATTTTAAATGGTTTATTGCTGATTACAGTACGTTCACAAGTCACCTTCAATGGTTTATTCGTGATAACACTGCATCCTGCATCCACAAGTTACTTTAAATGGTTTAGGTTTATTGGTGATTACAGTACGTTCATAAGTCACCTTAAATGGTTAATTCGTGATAACCCTGCGTCCACAAGTTACTTTAAATGGTTTAGGTTTATTGGTGATTACAGTACGTTCATAAGTCACCTTAAGTGATAACACTGCATCCACAAGTTATTTTAAATGGTTTATTGGTGATTACAGTACGGTCACCAGTCACCTTAAATGGTTTATTTGTGATAAGACTGCGTCCACAAGTTACTTTTAATGGTTTATTGGTGATAACACTGCATCCACAAGTTACTTTAAATGGTTTATTTGTGACTACAGTACGTTCATAAGTCACCTTAAATGGATTATTCGTGATAACACTGCCTCCAGAAGTTACTTTAAAGTTTTATTGGTGATTACAATACGTTCATAAGTCACCTTAAATGGTTTATTCGTGATAACACTGCGTCCAACAAGTTACTTTAAATGGTTATTGGTGATTACAGTACGGTCACCGGTCACCTTAAATGTTTTTTTCGTGATAACACTGCGTCCACAAGTTATTTTAAATGGTTTTTGGTAATTACAGTACGTTCACCGGCCACCTTTAATGGTTTATTAGTGATAACAGTACGTTCACCAGTCACCTTAAATGGTTTATACGGGATAACACTGCATCCACAAGTTTCTTTAAATGGTTTAATGGTGATTACAGTACGTTCACAAGTCACATTAGCTGGTGTATTCGTGATAACACTGCGTCCACAAGTTACTTATATGGTTTATTGGTGATTACAGTACGTTCACCAGTCACCTTAAATGGTTTATACGGGATAACACTGCTTCCACAAGTTACTTTAAATGGTTCATTGGTGATAACAGTACGTTCACCAGTCACCTTAAATGGTTTATTGGTTATAACACTGCGTTCACAAGTTACTTTAAATGGTTTATTGGTGATGACAGTACGTTCACCAGTCACCTTTAGTGGTTTATTCGTGATAACACTTCAGCAACAAGTTACTTTAAATGGTTTATTGGCGATTACAGTACGGTCACCAGTCACCTTAAATGGTTTATTCGTGATAACACTGCATCCACAAGTTATTTTATATGGTTTATTGGTGATTACAGTACGGTCACCAGTCACCTTAAATGGTTTATTCGTTATAAGACTGCTTCAACAAGTTACTTTAAATGGTTTATGGGTGATTACAGTACGGTCACCAGTCTCCTTTAGTGGTTTATTCGTGATAACACTTCATCAACAATTTACTTTAAATGGTTTATTGGTGATGAAAGTACGTTCACCAGTCACCGTAAATGGTTTATTCGTGATATCACTGCTTCCACAAGTTACTTTAAAAGGTTTATTGGTGCTACTGCGTCCACAAGTTACTTTGAATGGTTTATTGGTGATTACAGTACAGTCACCAGTCACCTTAAATGGTTTATTCGTGATAACACTGCGTCCACAAGTTACTTTGAATGGTTTATACGTGATAACACTGCATACACAAGTCACCTTAAATGGTTTATACGTGATAACACTGCATACACAAGTTACTTTAAATGGTTTATTGGTGATTACAGTACGGTCACCAGTCACCTTAAATGGTTTATTCGTGATAAGACTGCGTCCACAAGTCACCTTAAATGGTTTATTGGTGATAACACTGCATCCACAAGTTACTTTAAATGGTTCATTGGTGATAACACTGCATCCACAAGTTACTTTGAATGGTTTATTGGTGATTACAGTATGTCATAAGTCACCTTAAATGGTTAATTCGTGATAACCCTGCGTCCCCAAGTTACGTTAAATTGTTTATTTGTGACTACAGTACGTTCAATATTCACCTTAAATGGATTATTCGTGATAACACTGCGTCCAACAAGTTACTTTAAATGGTTATTTGTGATTACAGTACGGTCACTAACAGTACGTTCACCGGCCACCTTAAATGGTTTATTAGTGATATCACTGCTTCCACAAGTTACTTTAAATGTTTTATTGGTGATTACAGTCTGTCATAAGTCACCTTAAATGGTTAATTCGTGATAACCCTGCGTCCGCAAGTTACGTTAAATTGTTTATTTGTGACTACAGTACGTTCATAAGTCACCTTAAATGGTTAATTCGTGATAACCCTGCGTCCCCAAGTTACGTTAAATTGTTTATTTGTGACTACAGTACGTTCAATAGTCACTTTAAATGGATTATTCGTGATAACACTGCGTCCAACAAGTTACTTTGAATGGTTTATTGGTGATTACAGTATGTCATAAGTCACCTTTAATGGTTAATTCGTGATAACCCTGCGTCCACAAGATACGTTAAATTGTTTATTTGTGACTACAGTACGTTCAATATTCACCTTAAATGGATTATTCGTGATAACACTGCGTCCAACAAGTTACTTTGAATGGTTTATTGGTGATTACAGTACAGTCCCCAGTCACCTTAAATGGTTTATTCGTGGTATCACTGCTTCCACAAGTTACTTTAAATGGTTTATTGGTGATTACAGTATGTCATAAGTCACCTTAAATGGTTAATTCGTGATAACCCTGCGTCCACAAGTTACGTTAAATTGTTTATTTGTGACTACAGTACGTTCAATAGTCACCTTAAATGGATTATTCGTGATAACACTGCGTCCAGAAGTTACTTTAAAGTTTTATTGGTGATTACAATACGTTCATAAGTCACCTTAAATGGTTTATTCGTGATAACACTGCGTCCAACAAGTTACTTTGAATGGTTTATTGGTGATTACAGTACGGTCACCAGTCACCTTAAATGGTTTCTTCGTGATAACACTGCGTCCACAAGTTACTTTAAAAGGTTTATTGGTGCTTACAGTATATCCACCAGTTCTCTTTAATAGTTTATTTGAGGTTACAATATGACCATGTGTCACCTTTAATGACAATCATGTGGTCACATTAGGTTTAACAGACATGTCATTCCTATGACAATACCTGTGTCCACAAGCCACGTTAATTAATAATATAAAACAAAGTTTATCGTTATATCCTGGATCTCATAGCCCTGTTCGTAACATGTCTCATCATTCACATACAATAACAACATTGAGGGTAAGGATGTACACCTTGAGAAGTCACACATTTCCTGTTTTAAACTTTTTACCTTCTATCGAATGTTAAAAGAAGAATATGAGAAAATAGAAAATACAAAGAAAACTGTATGTCCGTGTGCTCGTTTTTTTTGTCTTGCTCGGTCAAACATACCAATTAAACATGATGTGTGACTTTTGGTGAAATTGATCATTTTTACCGTGTGAAGACAATATTCATTCAATACCTATCAATTGAGCCATCAGAAGTTTATGAATGTTTGCAAGATTGATAGAAATTGTTTTGTCTTTTACGTTATAGAAGTGAAATTTCTTTAACCTCAGAAAAGCAACTTGTTTACCCCTACCCCCATTTTTTAAGTGAACTTTTACTCGTATTCGATTGATCGAATGAAAATGGCTTTATCTTCCGAAAACAGTCAAAACAAATTGGGGGTCCGTGCTCTTATTTTTTTGCTTTATTATTTTTTGTTTAATTTGTCACCTTTTGCAGGCATAAACATCAAAAGTGCCTCAGTTGACAGGAATCAGTAGTAAATTACCAATTTTCTACAATTTTCTACTTTTTTGTGTAATATTTTCATAATTTTGAATATTTAAAACTTGCACAGCAAAAATGAACTTGCTGCGGTTCAAAAGATGGTGATTACAGTGACACTTTTAGTGATAGATATAGCGTCAAAAAAGCGGAATTTTGGCGTTGCTTACAGTGCACACATTTTTGAGATATTCAAAATGGCCGCCGAATTGGCAAAAAAATGCAAAATACATGTAAAAAAAAGTTCTGCGAATAATAGGCATCTATTTTTTTCAGATGCATGCTTGCTTTTTAAATTGATAATAATTTCTTTTATTTAATGAAAACTCTTTATACTAGATCAAAACGAGATTTTAATGCAACTGAAACCTCAGAAGAGTACATCCTTGAATCAAACAAGATTTCTATACCTGATAAAAAAAACATCATGATGGTCATAACATGTCCAACAGTTACCTATATTTATTTTCCTGGTATAATATTGTTTTCTTCAGAAACATTTAATGGCGGTTTAAACACATCGATGAATCATAGCCGCTAGTAGCTTCGGACATAGACCTTCATACATGTAACAACCCCTCATGGGAGCACATTCCCTGTATATAGCTGTCTTCGGGACATAGACCTTCATAACAACACCTCAAGTGAGCACATTCCCTGTATATAGCTGTTTTCGGGACATTGACCTTCATAACAACACCTCATGGGAGCACTTTCCCTGTATATAGCTGTTTTCGGGACATAGACCTTCATAACAACACCTCATAGGAGCACATTCCCTGTATATAGCTGTCTTCTGGACAGAGACCTTCATAACAACCCCTCAAGTGAGCACATTCCCTATATATAGCTGTCTTCGAGGCATAAACCTTCATAACAACCCCTCATGGGAGCACATTCCCTGTTATAGCTGTCTTAATTTACAACAATTATGAAACAAGTTATTTCAACTTATATTAATCACTCTTGTTGGCCCGGAGCCATGAAGTGCAAACTAAACTGTACAGGCACTATGATAGGTTTCTGTGAGACACAAACTTAACAAAAACACACTCATACTAAAGCATGAACAAAACCATACTTTTAACCTTAGGCTTGGGAATGAACAAATGACAAATATATTTAGTTTTGGGCAAAACATAATTGCAAATATTGTAATGAATGCGTCAAAATATGAGGAAAATCAGAAAAAACAATGTTTTAAGAAAGCTCTTCATTGTTGTATATTAAAATAGCATCGGGGCTTATTGATATCATATTCAAACATGATAAGTTTATAGACCATAGACGTTATAATTATGATACCGAGAATGTAAAATAGATTACTATTGTTAATAAAGAACAACAGTATTGCAATGAATGCTTGATTTGCCAAAAAAGCGAAAGTATAGTCACTGGAAATACGGAGATAGGAATGAAAAATAACTATAACGTCGATGCAGAAAGGTAAATGAAGAAAACGTTTGGCAGGGACTAAAAAAGTAAAGGAAAAGATTGAATAAAGGTAGTGAAAAATTGTAATAATTCGGTCAAATTATTTTTTGTTACGGTATATGTTTGCGTAAACGTTTTATAAAAATTGCGGAAAGGAATTGTAAATGGTATAAATATATCCAGGGGTCATGTGCTCCAAGTGGTAATGTGTTAAAATGTCATACCTTATCTTTGTATTAAACCTGAACAAAATCCATCAACGCCGACTTCCATAATGGCATATTGTTTACAATGAATATATGCTTACCGCACGTCATCTTTAGATTTGACAAACCACGTTATGGAATCTGCAGTTGATCACATTAACGAGACACTATCTGTGTGCTGCTCTGGAGGGTTGGGAATAGTGTAATCATTACAAAACCAATAAACTCGCAACCTTAAGTCAACACACAAATTAATAAGTCAAGTCACCAAACAGCAGTGAGGTAGTATACAAACATCAATATCGCATTACATATACCACCTATCGAATCCGAGCTTTATTAACGTCATGACAGACTGAAGGAGTCATGCTCGTGTTGACTTTCCCTTTGATGTTTGGACCCGTCTCGATGGCTACATTTACAGAACAAAGCCAAATTTGCGACCATAGACAAAGAGCACCAAGGGATGGTTATTGTACATCTCGGTAATTGTTTACCGACTCAGGAGATAGTAGAGAAGCAATATTTTCAATAAGAAAAATTCTCGTTGGATATTCCAAATACAAGGATGAGACAAACAAGTGCATAAATCACTGCTAATGACAATTAACAGGCCATACACTAACAATGGACATGGAAACAAAACAGAAGACCTGTCTCATCCTACTCTGGTGTTGTATTCAGTACGCTTATTGCAATCATTTCCGAAATAATGTCTCCAAAAACATATCAGGTGAAACCGGATAAGATAGAGATCACAAATGAAATAAATCGGATTTATTAAACCAACCTTTCTTTACAGATGAATAAAATGGAAAATAATGATATCTAATAAGTTATCAAAACAAGTCTGGATAAATGAAAAACAATATGGAAGCATATGGATAAATCTTTGTAAAAAAATAACATACATGTATGAATACGTGGGCGATATGTAATGTACGTGTGTTTCAAAAAAAAAACTAGTGCAAAGAATATTTTAACTATCACTTGTACTTAACTACTTGAAAATTGTACAGGCTCGTCCAGAGGTTAACATAATATCGTTCTGTAACATGAACAAACACAAAATATTTACTATATAATACGTTTATTGCACTATTCATACATATTTATTCTTCTAATAAAATTTTCACAAAGCAATCTTACACAAACACACTCATACATGTAGATTTCACAAAATACAAGGTTTAGGGTACTGTAAAACATTTCTAAACAATTTAATTGTCCCTGAGGATGAAGTGGTCTGAAATCCATATGCTGGTAGTATCAAGACAGGAAGGACATGGTCCACGACCAAACATCGAGCCATCACCTAACGGACATACGCGTGACCAGGGTTTTACTATGACACCCAATTGACACAGAAGTGGGCGCGGAACAAGATTCGGGACTCAATCAAAAGGAAGTAGTCACTACGGTCCTAGGACATCCGGCGGAAGTGGGCGTGGTAGCCAGCATGTGAGGTAGGACATTGGGGAGAGTGTAACGATCTCCATAATCTCATGGAATGTGTGTAGATCTCTCTCGGACAAACTTAATGATCAGGATTTTATTAATATAATATGCGAGCATGATGTCATATGTCTATATGAATGTTGGATTAAGAAAAATGAAGATATACAGATACCTAGTTATACAAATCATGCAGTCGATAGAACTAATGGGAAAAGTGTGGGTATTGTGATTTTTTTTATAAAAATGAACTGAAAAAGTATTGTGCTGTTGTCAAAAATGTAAATGATAGTATCGTAGTACTCAAGGTAGCACGTGAATTATAACGTGATGGTAAAGATGTTTACATTTTTGTTAATTATTTTCCGCCAGTTAATAGTACTTATTATGATACGCATGATGTGGACCTTTTGTAAAACTAAAAGAAAGCATTTCTGTATATAAGGACAAATCCTCTTGTAGCATATTGGCTATAGGTGATTTTAACAGTCGAACTGGTGCAGCTGATGATTTTATTGACGCTGACCTACTGGGCAATGCATCAAGTAATATTTTATCCAACATTGTTAACTATTTGCCAGACAATAATATGAATAAACGTAAAAGTATGGACAAGACTGTCAACCAATTTGGCCGGAAACTTTTATCGATGTGCAAAAACACGGGTTGATAATTGTAAATGGAAGACATGTAGGCGACCCTTTAGGTAATACAACCTTTTATAGCGCTAGAGGATCCAGTCTGATAGACTATGTATTAGCGCCAGAATCATATTTTAAAAGCATACAATGTTTGGAAACCGGTGTTTTTAATGTGTATTCAGACCACTGTCCGGTTACTTTTTCTGTTGGTATTTATAAACGTAGTGTGTGTAACGCGTCAAGTACTGAGAGTACTGTGAGACAGGATGTAAGTTTTGTGAATGTGAAATGGGAGGATGAGAAGACAGAAGAAGTTGTGAGAGTTTTAGAGAATAATATTGATGATTTGCTGGACATTTGTGATGTTGGTGAGCTCAGTCATGGTACTATAAATACGATTGTTGATAAATGTTCGTGTGAATTGAATAATTTTATTTTACCTTTCTGTGCAAAGAATATTATACATAGTGGAGTGCAAAAGGTTGATACCAGGGAAGATAAAGCCTGGTTTAATGTCAATTGTAAACGAAGGTATAGCGAATATAAAAACGCTCTTATTATATTCAACAAATGTAAAAACGACGAAAACCGTGTCTGTCTTATTAACAAGAAAAAAATGTGCAATATATTAGAATACAAACTTAAAAAAGAATATAAGTGTCAACAAGGCAACATGCTCAATTACATGAGAAAATATAATCCTCAGCGTTTTTAGAAACATTTCAAAAAAAGGGAGCAAAAGGTTAAAAACGATTTGAGTGATATTGATTTTTTCGACCATTATTATAAATTAGCTTCAACCAAACCAATTATTGATGCTAATATTAATTATTTTTTGCAAGAACATGATTTTAACTCTTCGAATGTAACATTTGACGAATTGGACGCAAATGTATCAGAAGCCGAAATATTTGGTGCGATTAAGAAATTAAATGCGAATCAGGCATGTGGCCATGACAATATTTTAAATGAATACATAATTAAATGTAAGACGGTGTTGATGCCTTGTTTTGTAACTTTATTTAACAATATACTTAAAGCTGGCCATTTCCCGGAAGCATGGTCAAAAGGTAATATTGTGCATGTCTTTAAGAAGGGAGATGTCAACGATGTAAATAATTACAGAGGTATTACTCTTGTTTGCTGTTTGGGGAAACTTTTCACGTCAATCATTAATAATAGGCTTGTGGTATTTGACCAAAAATATAGTAAAATAACGGATGCTCAGTTTGGTTTTAAGAAAAACTTGTCTGTTATTGATGCCATATTTGCTTTACAATCTTTGATTAATCGCACTCTAAAACGTAAAAAAAAAATTATACTGTTGCTTTATTGATTATACAAAGGCTTTTGATTTCGTTAATAGACAAAACTTGTGGTTCAAATTGATAAAAGAAGGCATTGATGAGATATTATTAAAGCTAATAAGGTCATTGTATAGTAGTGTTAAATGTTGTGTTAAGCATAATGGTTCATTATCCAATTATTTCAATTGTGAAAATGGATTGTTTCAAGGTGAAATTTTATCGCCATTATTGTTTACATTATATGTTAATGATTGCGAAATGCAATTTTTAACTGACAACTGTCAGTCGATAGAAATTCAAACAATGAATTTGTTCCTTTTGATGCACGCTGACGATATGGTGATTTTTTTCCGAAACGCCAGAGGGTCTGCAAGATATGTTACACTCTTTAGAATCGTACACAAAAAATGGGATCTAACAGTCAATACGGATAAAACAAAAATTCTTGTGTTTCGAAATGGGGGTCTTTTGAGAAATAATGTATGTTGGAAATACAATGGTCGTCAGCTAGAAATTGTAAATGAATTTAACTACCTAGGAATCCTACTAAATTACAATGGAACAACACAACAAAAAAAGCAGATCAGGGAAGAAAGGCTTTGTTTTCAGTTATGAATGTATGTCGGAAAAATTATTTTAATATTAAAATTCAATTATCAGTTTTTGATACGTATGTAAAAAGCATTCTAAGCTACGGTTCTGAAATATGTGGCTTTCATAAAGCCCCAGATATTGAAAAAAATCATACTTTGTTTTGCAAATGACTGCTTGGCGTAAGAAAAAATACTTGTAATATTATGGTTTATTTGGAACTTGGAGGTATCCATTGTCATTGGTAAGAAAGTTAAGAATGATTAAATATTGGATTAAGTTATAAAGGACTAGTAATTGTATTTTGCAAGCATGTTAAAGAGATATGTTAGAGAATAAGGATAAATGCGTTTTAAACATAAAAGATGATTTATTTAGAATTGGCCTTGGTTACATATGGGAAACAGAAATAAATGATGATACTTGTTATAATGTTATTAGAGAAAGACTTATTGATATATATAGACAAGAATGCAAAGAAAACGTAAGAACATCTTCAAAGGGATATATCTATACATATCTGTATAACCAGTTTGATTTACAGTGTTACTTAAGAAAACCATTATCTAGAGAATACTTGAAAGAGATTACAAAAATTAGGTTATCTGCTCATAATCTAAATAAAAAAAAGGTAGATATTAAAATACTGAGCGTAGTCTTAGAGTGTGTACTGTATGTAATTTAAATGATGTTGAAGATGAGTTTCATTTTATGTTGAAATGTTATTCGGATTTGCGTGTTAAATTTTTGAAAAAGTACTTTGTAAAAAAAACAAGTACGTTTAAAATGATAAATCTATTTAATGTAAATAACACAAAAGAACTTGTCAATTTGGCCAAATATATTAAAGCGGCAAATGTAAGAAGAAACCACTTAACTTAATTTGTTACACTCTCCATACTGTTTGTACATTGCTGGTATTGTATTGTATGTATTGCATGTATTGTATTGTATTGTATTGTATTGTCTGTAGATATTGTAAATATATCTCACTTTTGAAACCGATGGGTCCACAGACCCAAGGTATAAAGAACTTGAACTTGAAAAAGTCGGTCAATGACGGCCAGCACAATCCACAGGTACACAGCATTTGATATAGAGCCCTATCTAGCTAACACAAACCACCCCAAAGCGCTTTACAGTACATAAATATACAATTGATTCAATTAGCATATAAATTAATCAGTACAATTTTTAAGAATTTGCAGGAGCTGCCTTATCAGGCGCTAATTACTAGTCATATGCCACCTGGCTAATATCTCCCTATGTGTGTATGCCTGCGTGTGTGCTAAAGATGTAATGTGTTCTGTTTGTAGTGGGACCGTGCTTCCAATGGCACCATTTATAGTGCTACCTCACTTGAATGCTACAGCACAGATACCGCAACATCCACTCCAGACCAATTAATACTCCAACTAGATTGTTTGAGTTGTGTGGTCAGGAGAAAAACACTTTCTCTGAATATCCACGCGTACGACGATGTTTGGTGATTGAACCCCGGCCGCCTGCGTGGAAGGCCGGAGGTTAACCACTCGACCAATCCGCCCAATTTTCAAACACGACATTGATATGTTACATCCACAAAAATCAATGAAAATTTGACCATGTATTTATATGGTCAGTTGCCCACGTTGACTAGATGGGTATACAGTTGCCAACACATAGATACAAAACTACAACCAATATAGGAATATATGTATATATAACTCAAATTCCCATCATCAATCTATTAAGTGTCTCTCAATGTACTGTAACTATTTGTCGTCATATACTACTAAGAAATAATCAAATACTTAACAAGCTTATACTCATTAAACTTGCTAACTATATCAAACAAGTTATTTATAAGGTAAATTCAATACTTTTAACACTCTATATCAAACCTTACATTTATTTCATTTATACAAAGCCGATTTATACGTTGAATTCAAAGGTATGAGATGTACTCATCGGTCTTTACTATGAAATGCATGTATGCAGAATTACGAGCCGCTTGTTCACGCTACAGCACCTCCAGATATACTGGCATTGAACCCAGATCCTGAGAATCCGTAATTATCATTTATATAAGAAATAATTACAAAATTGATAATACAAAGTAGAATTTGATTAGATACTGCACATATAGTGTTTCTATTTCAAAAAAACGTTACCACAGTCATTATAATGCATATTCCAACCTTACTTGGCTCTTTATATACGTAAAAAAAAGATTTTTCCCCCATGGGGAACCCCTGGAAAACCCACCAATCAGACGGCAGTATTCACGCACGTGATCAACACGGAGCCATGCTTCCCACTTCTTATTCCTTAAGCCTTCCTTGTTTACGGACGTTTTTTGTTTTTTTCCTACGGGGTTCCAACTGCTACTGGCGTTGTTTGTACCGATATATTATATTATACACTATATTACTTAATTTTGTTTTAATTTAGCGTTTTGCTTTATTTTGCGCCGTTTTGCGACTAGGCTCCGGCCACGTGTTCGCGTTTGTTTACGTTGAGATGGAGACTCCTCCTTCTCAAAGGCGCTGTCCTGGGGGAAATTTATTCGAGGCTTCCGACCCCCACCCTTACTGTCCTAGCTGTCGGTCTTGCTCTCTGGAGCAGCCTTGTGACATTTGCCGTGCCTGGCAGCCGACTCCTGCCGGTGCACACTGCTCCCCTGGTGGGGCTAGTTTTAATGGCCCTACAGGTTTTGGCCCTGCTGTAGGTCAGTCTGGGTGGAGTTGGTCAGGTCAGCCAGGTCTGGCTTATGGCGGCGGGTGTGTAGGTGGCCCTAGGTTCCCTAC
>NW_018404189.1:390766-404254 GCF_002113885.1 Mizuhopecten yessoensis
CCCCCCCCCGCCTTCTTGCCTGCGGCGATGGGTACCCCGTCCATCCGCCACCGAACTGTGTGTTCGCGTAAGCGTTCACGCTCCCTGCCAGCTTCTGCTGCTGGTTCGGTCAGGCAGAGACCACGTGATGCTAGGGCTGCTGGTCGTGCTGCGTTGTCTCGAGCTCCTATTTTGGAGTTCGAGTCTACCAGTAACTTCCACAGTTCTGCAGGCAAGGGCGCTACCAGGGAGAGACAGGCTTCTGGCTCCTCCAGGCGTAGCAGGAAGAAGGCAAAGACTGCTGCTTTTTCCGACTTCCGCTCCGGCAGAACGTCGGAAATCTTCCTTCCGCGGTAGGGGTTCCCATAGGGGTTGGTCCTTCCACAAGCGTCGAAGTTCGAGAAGGCCTCTCTGTTGGTCTCCGTTCTGGTCGGTGTGGAGCGGATTCAGGTTCGATGGTTCCTTCGGTTCCTCGGTTACCTGAATTCACTGGCGGATGTGGTTCCCTTGGGTCGGCTTTACATCCGTCCGCTCCAGCTGTTCCTTCTGTCAGTTTGGTATCCGGTGTCTCGGCAGTGGGATGTGTACATTCTTCTGCCGGAGTCGGTGAAGGAATCAGATCGTTGGTGGACTCTCGAGAGAAATGTCTTGGCAGGAGTTCCTCTGGTTCCAATGTTCTGGAAATGCGGGCTGTTTTGTTGGCCCTTCGGGGTCTTCGACCCTCCCTGCAGGGCAAGGCCATTTGTCTGGCGACAGACAACTCCACTGTGGTGCCTTATCTGCAGCGCCAGGGGGGCACCCGTTCCCCGGCTCTGTGTGCTTTATCCACACAGGTCCTGTTGCTGTGTCAGGAGATCAGTCTCGATCTCACGGTGAGGAACCTTCCAGGTCGTCTGAATGTTCTGGCCGACACTCTGTCTCGGTCTCGCAGCCCGGTTCTCACCGAATGGACCCTCAAGCGTTCGGTGTTCCGGTCTCTTTGCCTGGTTGGGACAGACCCCATGTTGATCTGTTCGCCACGGCCCTGAACTTTCGCCTCTCTACGTTTGTGTCTCCGGTTCCAGATCCTATGGCCATGGCGGTGGATGCTCTATCCCAGGACTGGTCGGGCATGTACGCGTATGCGTTTCCTCCCCTCAATCTTGTGGGCAGGGTGTTGGAGAAGATTCTTCTACACCCTACACCGTAGAAGCGAGATTCATGCTTTCAGCAGATCTCCTTCTTGTCTTCGTTTTTCGGCTGGCCATTCTTCGGTCTCGGTGACCACTGACCACTGATCCCTCCTTTTTAGCTAAGAACCAGGTTTCCGGTATCACCCCAGGGCTTGTGGTTATCCCTTCTTTGGCTTCAACTCTGGATGGGGATTGTCCTGATCGCCTGCTCTGCCCAGTTTGGGCCTTGCGTTACGTGTCTCGGCTGTTCCAATCTCTCCAGCCCGGTCGCTCCTCCGATATCTCTGCGGCGACCATCTCGCGCTGGATTGTTCAGATTGTTCGACCTGCGTATGAGTCGGCAGGGGATCAGTCTTTGCGGGTGTCAGGGGTTAGGGCTCAAGAGGTTCGCGCTTGAGCTACTTCGTAGGCCTTATTTAATGATTCTTCCGCTGAGATAATGACAGCTGCTGTTTTGAGGGGTCATTCTACGTTTACGGAGTTCTATCTCCGATCTTTGTCGAGACAGTCTGACGGGTTGTATTCTTTGGGCCCTCTTGTGGCTGCCCAATCCGTTGTCTGTCCTCCCTCTTCTTTTGCACGAGTCTCATTATGTCTTCTCTGCGTGATCCGGAACGCTTGTCGTAATCAGGCTCTGTGTCACAAAAGAAAAGGTATTTTGAATTTTTCCTCCGGGGGTATGGGTCCTATTGTTGGAACCCTTCATCGCTCCATGGAGACACCACCGTGGTAAGTCGAATTCGCAATAATTCAATAATGACTGTGGTAACGTATTTTGAAATAAAATTGAGGTTTCTCTTGTGAAACCAATTTCTATTATAAATATGTACCACAGTCATTAGGTGAGTTCCCTCCCAGCCTCCCCTTGTCTCCTTGGCTCTCACTTTTTTGGGCTTTGGAATTATGAAGTGCGAAGCATTGCTTCGTGTCTGATCACGTGCGTGAATAATGCCGTCTAATTGGTGGGTTTTCCAGGGGTTCCCCAACGGGGGAAAATTCTTTATTTACGTATGTAAAGAGCATAGTAAGGTTGGAATATGCATTATAATGACTGTGGTAAATATTTATAATAGAAATTGGTTTCACAAGAGAAACCTCAAATTTATGCTGAATTTAGAGAAAATGTGACTGGTACTACAGGTATGAACATATACTGAATATTTGCGATATATGGTTGGGACTGTGAAAATATCTAATAAACTGAATGATAGCATCAAGCTGTTTGATCAATGTGATGATTTCCAAAATGGGAACGTAAACAGTCCCTTTCGTGAGTGCGACACCCCGGCTTACCCACCTACATGTACCATATTTACATGTCGCAGTATATTCTGTATTCAATCCTCCTCTGAATGAGGAATGGAATCAGAGGGATGGAAGTTATATGGGATAAAAAAATGGAGACGGCCTATTACAGACAGTATTTAGTGGTGAACAGTACTCTGAAGACGGCCTATTACAGACAGTATTTAGTGGTGAACATTACATTGAAGACGGCCTATTACAGACAGTATTTAGTGGTGAACAGTACTCTGAAGACGGCCTATTACAGACAGTATTTAGTGGTGAACAGTACATTGCAGACGGTCAGGCAGTATTTAGTGGTGAACAGTACATGGAGGATGGTCAGGCAGTATTTAGTGGTGAACAGTACATTGAGTACGGTCCGTCAGTATTTAGTGGCGAAAAGTACATTGAGGACGGTCAGGACGTATTTAGGGGCGAACAGTACATTGTAGACGGTCAGGCAGTATCTAGTGGTGAACAGTAATTGAAGACGGTCAGGCAGTATTTAGTGGTGAACAGTACAGGAAGACGGTCAGACAGTATTTAGTGGTGAACAGTACATGGAAGACGGCCAAGCAGTATTTATTGGCGAACAGTACATTGAAGACGACCAGACAATATTTAGTGGTGAACAGTACAATGAAGACCGTCAGACAGTATTTAGTGGTGAACAGTATATTGAAGACAGCCAGACAGTATTTAGTGGTGAACAGTACATTTAAGACGGTCAGGCAGTATTAAGTGGTGAACAGTACATGGAAGACGGTCAAGCAGTATTTTGTGATGAACAGTACATTGAAGACGGCCAGACAGTATTTAATGGCGAAAAGTACATTGAAGACGGCCAGACAGTATTTATTGGTAAACAGTACATGGAGGACGGCCAGACAGTATTTAGTTGTGAACAGTACATTTAAGACGGCCAGACAGTATTTAGTAGTGGACAGTATATTGAAGACGTTCAGGCAGTATTTAGTGTTTAACAGTACATTGAAGACGGTAAGGCAGTATTTTGTGGTGAACAGTACATTGAAGACGGCCAGACAGTATTTAGTGGTGAACAGTACATTGAAGACGGCCAGGCAGTATATAGTGGTGAACAGTACATTGAAGACGTTCAGGCAGTATCTAGTGGTGAACAGTATATTGAAGACGGCCAGGCAGTATTTAGTGGTGAACAGTATATTGAAGCCGTTCCAGCAGTATTAAGTGGTGAACAGTATATTGTAAACGGTCAGGCAGTATCTAGTGATGAACAGTACATTGATGACGGCCAGGCAATATATAGTGGTGAACAGTACATTGAAGACGTTCAGACAGTATTTGGTGGTGAACAGTATATTGAAGACGTTCAGGCAGTATTCAGTGGTGAACAGTATATTGAAGACGTTCAGGCAGTATTTAGTGGTGAACAGTAAATTGAAGACGGCCAGGCAGTATTTAGTGGTGAACAGTACATTGAGGACGGCCAGAAAGTATTTAGTGGCGAACAGTATATTGAAGACGTTCAGGCAGTATTCAGTGGTGAACAGTATATTGAAGACGTTCAGGCAGTATTTAGTGGTGAACAGTACATTGAGGACGGCCAGAAAGTATTTAGTGGTGAACAGTATATTGAAGACGTTCAGGCAGTATATTGAAGACGTTCAGGCAGTATTCAGTGGTGAACAGTACATTGAAGACGTTCAGGCAGTATTTAGTTGTGAACAGTACATTGAAGACGGCCAGAAAGTATTTAGTGGTGAACAATACATTGAAGACGGTCAGGCAGTATCTAGTGGTGAACAGTACATTGAAGACGGCCAGAATGTATTTAGTGTTGAACAGTACATTGAAGACGTTCAGGCAGTATCTTTTGGTGAACAGTATATTGTTGACGGCCAGGCAGTATCTAGTGATGAACAGTTCATTGATGACGGCCAGGAAATATATAGTGGTGAACAGTACATTGAAGACGTTCAGGCAGTATTTAGTGGTGAACAGTACATTGAAGACGTTCAGGCAGTATCTTTTGGTGAACAGTATATTGAAGACGGCCAGCCAGTATTTAGTGGTGAACATTATATTGAAGATGTTCCTGCAGTATTAAGTGGTGAACAGTATATTGTAGACGGCCAGGCAGTATCTAGTGATGAACAGTACATTGAAGACGGCCAGGCAATATATAGTGGTGAACAGTACATTGAAGACGTTCAGGCAGTATTTAGTTGTGAACAGTATATTGAAGACGTTCAGGCAGTATTTAGTGGTGAACAGTATATTGACGACGTTCAGGCAGTATTTAGTGGTGAACAGTACATTGAGGACGGCCAGACAGTATTTAGTGTTGAACAGGACATTGAAGACGTTCAGGCAGTATCTAGTGGTGAACAGTATATTGAAGACGTTCAGGCAGTATTTAGTTGTGAACAGTACATTGAAAACGGCCAGGCAATATTTAGTGGTGAACAGAACATCGGAGACGGTCAGGACATATTTAGTTGTGAACAGTAGATTGGAGAGGGTCAGGCAGTACTTAGTGGTGAACAGTACATTGAGGACGGCCAGACAGTATTTAGTGTTGAACAGTACATTGAAGACGTTCAGGCAGTATCTTGTGGTGAACAGTATATTGAAGACGTTCTGGCAGTATTTAGTGGTGAACAGTATATTGAAGACGGCCAGCCAGTATTTAGTGGTGAACATTATATTGAAGATGTTCCTGCAGTATTAAGTGGTGAACAGTATATTGTAGACGGCCAGGCAGTATCTAGTGATGAACAGTACATTGAAGACGGCCAGGCAGTATTTAGTGGTGAACAGTACATTAAAGACGTTCAGGCAGTATTTAGTGGTGAACAGTATATTGAAGACGGCCAGGCAGTATTTAGTGGTGAACAGTACATTAAAGACGTTCAGGCAGTATTTAGTTGTGAACAGTACATTGAAGACGGCCAGAAAGTATTTAGTGGTGAACAATACATTGAAGACGGTCAGGCAGTATCTAGTGGTGAACAGTACATTGAAGACGGCCAAAAAGTATTTAGTGTTGAACAGTACATTGAAGACGTTCAGGCAGTATTTGGTGGTGAACAGTATATTGAAGACGTTCAGGCAGTATTCAGTGGTGAACAGTATATTGAAGACGTTCAGGCAGTATTTAGTGGTGAACAGTATATTGAAGACGTTCAGGCAGTATTCAGTGGTGAACAGTATATTGAAGACGTTCAGGCAGTATTTAGTGGTGAACAGTATATTGAAGACGTTCAGGCAGTATTCAGTGGTGAACAGTATATTGAAGACGTTCAGGCAGTATTTAGTGGTGAACAGTATATTGAAGACGGCCAGGCAGTATTTAGTGGTGAACAGTACATTGAAAACGGCCAGACAGTATTTAGTGGTGAACAGAACATCGGAGACGGTCAGGACATATTTAGTTGTGAACAGTAGATTGGAGACGGTCAGGCAGTACTTAGTGGTGAACAGTACATTGAGGACGGCCAGACAGTATTTAGTGGTGAACAGTACATTGAGGACGGTCAGACAGTATTTAGTGGTGAACAGTACATTAAAGACGGCCAGGCAGTATTTAGTGGTGAACAGTACATTGAATAGGATCAGTTAGTATTTAGTGGTGAACGTTACATTGAATAAGATTTGACCGTATTCAGTGATAAACGTCAGATTCAATAGGGTTAGGCTTGTTGAATGTTACATTGAATACGGTCAGGTGGTATTAAGTGGAGAACGTAACACTTAAATGGGTCAGGAAGTATTGAGTTGTGAACGTTACACTAATTGGGGTTTGGCCGTATTAAGTAGTGAACGGTACACTAAATCGGGTATGGCCATATTTAGCGTTGACAGTATGTTGATAAGGATTTTACCTTATTTGGTGGTGTAAGATACATTGAATAGGTTCGCCCCATATTTTATTGTACATGTACTATTACATTGACTATTAGTGGCCTGCATTTTCTGGTGAAAGATATACTGAATATAAATTAGCCTTGTGTGGTGGTGCATGTTTCCTGAAACAGGGTCTGACCGTATTTGAATTGAAAACTACATTTAACAGGATAAACGCGTATTTAGAATTGAGAGCTACATTAAACAGGATACACGCGTATTTAGAAGTGAAAGCTACATTCAACAGGATAAACGCGTATTTAGAAGTGAAAGCTACATTAAGCAGGATACACGCGTATTTAGAAGTAATAGCTATATTCAACAGGATACACGCGTATTTAGAAGTGAAAGCTACACTGTATAGAGTATACGTGTATTTGCTAGTAACGATACATTGAATAGATCCGTTGTTGATAGTCAACGATAGCCTTAAAATGGTTGTCCGTATTTGGTGGTGAATGTTACTTGTTAATTTCTGTCAAATATTGCTTGCTCCAATGTCACTTGAATAATGTGTATTTAAATGAGTTAGTCATTAATTAACAAAAAACGTAAATATACAGTATTTTGCCGAATTAAAGAGTATATGACATCGCCGTTGTCTGAACTGTCTGGACTTTGTATGGCATCAGCATAAACATGTCACCTTATGAAGGCAAGTGCAGTTTACCAAGAAATGTTTAACGATTTGATTACAATTACTTGCATAAACTTAATTGAAATCATTTTGTCATCACAGATGTATTTGAAAGTCGTTTTCGTCTGATATCCTTGTCTTTAATGTTTGAAAATTGTTGGAGGATATGTTCCGATCTTTATTTCTCACTTACGTTTAACGTTATCTGCTGTGCAAACAAGTACAGCCTAATTTATGCCTGACTCATTCTGCACAATAATGTAACAGGAACGAACTACAACTGGCCAACCCTTTAATGTTAGTGGCTATTTATCATGTTGTCATCTGCCATGTTCCCAGTGTGTAAATTACATCAAATGCATCTAATGTGTACGCTATCAGGATATGACTTTTGTGTCTAATCCATTTGCTTTTCGGCAATAAATTTGTTTAAACGATTTACGTTGTAAATGGTGTAGTCGTTATATGAGAGATTCATACAGTGATACTAGTAATGTAAGCGCTTTCATGCTATGTCTATTGAAGTAAGAGATGCTGTGGATATAATATGATAGCATAATTTAAACAAACATGGCTTTGGTTGTATTTTATTTCAATTTCAATTTCAATTTCTTTATTTCCAAATGCAACAGATAGCATATAGGAGTTACATTATGCATGTACATACAAATAAATATTACAATCCATTTATTTAAGATGGCGGAGAACATAGAGTAAAATACAAGATGACATCATAGCAATGCTGTCAACATACAAAAGCAAATATATAATCATTGTCAGTGGCACAAAGCTGGAACATATTGATCAGATATTAAGTATAGCCTTTCTTTTAGAAGTAGCCTGAATTAGATACTTACCAAGGTTTCTCAATTGTTTTACATTTTTGTAGGGTTTAATATATTTGGTTCTAAGCTCCGAGTAAACTGGACACAACAAAATAAAATGGGTTTCATCCTCGACGTCATTTCTATTGCAAAGCGGACACGCCGTTGAGCTCTAGATATCCCATTATACCTGCCTGTTTCTATAATTCATGCTTGACTTGATATATAAAATTAGTTTTACAAATTGGTTTTTTAAGATTAAATTCAACAAGCTCATCGTAACAAGATCTCAAAATACAATTGTCTGTTTTCATTAATTTTAACTAGTACTTTATATTGGATATTTTACGCTTTATCCTTAAAGGAAATCGACCTAACTCCAAGAACTTTTTCTATTTGTGTTGCAGGACAGACTCCCCAGACTTCATAAGCATAGTTAAGTAAACAAGTGATATAAGTGTCGAATAATAACTTATGTTTGTCAAGATTGATGTGGCATAGAGGTCCAGTGACATTTAATCCCTAACGAAGGGCTAAGCCCGAAAGCTTAGAAAAGAGTGACTAACAAGTTCGTTAATATTATTGCATTCCCTATAGGAACATTTGCTTATAGACAATTAGTTTCACAGTTTAACATAAAATTCCTATTCAATAAAAAAAAACAAGCTTTACTACCCT
This sequence comes from Mizuhopecten yessoensis, assembly GCF_002113885.1. Taxonomy (NCBI): domain Eukaryota; kingdom Metazoa; phylum Mollusca; class Bivalvia; order Pectinida; family Pectinidae; genus Mizuhopecten; species Mizuhopecten yessoensis. The sequence continues at coordinate 399,232 of NW_018404189.1, forward strand.
TGGCAGCAATGTTATCCAATGCTAAAGTAAATCTGTCATTATAATTGAATACTAGCCCCATATAACAAAAATTGTCTACTATTCCAATAGGCCTACCATTGTATGTCCATTGCTCATTAGAGGAAACACGTTTGTTTTTCCTGAATATTACTACTTTTGTTTTATCAACATTTGCATTTACATTCCAGCGTTCAGTGGTCAAGCATATTTTGCAGATCGACTACATCCTCGGAAAACAAAACGTGTCGTCCGCATACAGTATAATACACTCTGACAATTTGGGGTAATAACTTATGACTCCAAATCATTAATAAATAATAAAATCGGGGATAAAGATTCCCCTTGTAATAAACCGATCTGGAGGTCGTACGTAGGAGACAATTTACCATTTAATTTGACGCAAGATTTGACATTATCATAAATAGATCTTATGACATTTAACAATCGACCCCTAACCCCTGACTTCCAAAACTTAAACCATAATTTGTCATGTGATATGCTATCGAAAGCCTTTTGATAAACAACATGAACACAGTACATGTAGAGTCGTTTATTATTAAACCAAATTCAGAGTCAGAAATTACATTTTCATTTTCACTCCATGACAGTAAACGTTTATTAAGAAGGGACGTGAATAGCTGAGCTAAATGACTAATGATGGTTATACCTCTATAGCTGTTAACGTTATTTTTGTCCCCTTTTTATGTATGGGTACAACAACACCCTGTGCCTATGACTTGAGGAAATATCCTACACGCAAAATAGTATTGAATAATTTCAACAATCCAGGTACAAATAATTTATTATATTCAATGAAATACTCGTTTAACAGCATATCTATACCAGCAGATTTCCCCTTAGATAGACACTTTATAGCTGTAACTAACTCCTGTGTACTAAACTCATCGTTCAGTTCAGAATAAAGACAATCCTTATTATTTATATGCTCATCAGAACAAAATGGTGTCTCAGCTGTGGTATCAGCCAAGTCTTTTAAATATTTGAAAAAATCCCCTTCTCTGATTCAAATTTCCTGTTGGTGGTGCATTGCCCATGCCGTTGTGGTCACAAATCTATAAAGTATAAAGATTTAGGTCACTTGGTTTGTTTTTTATGGCTCCTCAAAGTTGTACCTTTCAGAAGCTGTCTAAGTGTTGATAAAATGTGCATGTTATGTAAAATATTAATGAAAATCTAATCAAATGATGGTCACCGTAAAGAATACATTCATGGCATGATTGTGACAAAAAATCATGTTTCCATCGCGCCATTTGGCTGTTTTATGGAAGAAACAATCTCAAAAATGCCATTTTCGATGATAACATTTTAGACACAAAAACTGTGTTTTTTAGAGAATACACCCTTTTATGGGCGTTGGATGCAAACCAATTTTTATCCTATTAAACAGTACGTAATATGCTATTGATGAGAGGAAAAATCATCAAAATGTAAGTGGTGGAACATTTTCAAATGTTGGGTTGAATTAGCCTATGGTTGAATTGCCGATTTTCGACTTTCTTTAGATAATTAACAAAAAAACGAGAGTATTTGCTCGGTATGTTGAGAATATGTACACAGATATGAAAAAAAGTGAGAGAAACACTTTTTCATAAAAAAAATCCAAGATGGCTACTTCACAAGTCCCCGTGGTTGAAGACATTGGCTGACAAATAGACAGAACAACAAACAAAACGTGTTCCTTATGATTTTGGTTGGTTTTCGCATTTACGGGAGTGTTCATAGCTACGGGCGATTGTATAATACCTATATTTATAAGTTTGGTTAGTCACATGGTAACGGGGATCTTTCATATCGAGCCCCAAACATACTTTCGACATATGCACTCCGTTGCCGCATGGAAAACTATTTCAAGTTTTGTCGGAATTTCTTTACCTGTGGTTGTAATGGTCGAGGGTTTTCCAGCGTCCTGTAATACCCAAGGTAGTACAAGATACTGGAGATGTGCGCACACATTCCCATCGTTCTCTCTCCAACTGGGCACTGGCAGTAGTAGTCCTTTATTGGGGCCTCAACATCGGGTGAAACGGTGAACCGTATCCAAACGTTATATTTCGTTTGGCTTTTGTGTCGAGAATGTATTTGACATCGGAGAAGGTCTGGGGAGTGCTGGTAAAGCCACACCTCATAGTCTCCGTCATCACTTAAATGTTCGGCGATGTAACCAGGAGCCAGAGATATCTGATACGTTCCACACGTAATGGTTCTCAAGTAATCAAGATCGAGACGGGGAAACAGTACGGAAGATGCATCCATCTTGACAAACTCGGACCTTGCCCGTCTAGATAGATCCGGATCTGTCTTGACTCTCTGAGCTAAACCATTCGGTGTTGTCAAACGGTCCTTCATACGTTCAGCCATTAGCCTATCTTTGGCATCTCTCTCTGGAGATCTCTGGTAGATCGGTCCTCTAATACCATTCAGACAGGCTGTGACGGTTCGAAGCAAAGCCTCGATGACATTGATAAAGCTGTTAGACACCAATTGCGTTCGGAAGAACGTCCAGTGTTTCAGACGACCATGATATGATTCAACAATCCACCTCGATTTGGTGATAGTTCTGTCAAGATTTGTTTGGACGTCAGAATGTTGACTTTGACCGGGTTTCAGGTATGACGGCATGCTAGCATTGAGGCCAGAGGCTTCGAGAACTGGTAGGACATCTCTAAAACCTCGGTCAACGACAACGTTGTCGTCTGGTTGTAGCCAAGTAACTAGCTTGTCCATGACTTTTTTTGTAATTGTAGCATCATTTTCGCTGCCAGTGAATGGTCCTACTGTGTCCAGAATGTAGCCATCTGGTAAGGCGATGCTCATGAATTTGAGATAGTTTCTCTTCTTCTGGCCACAGTAGGACATTCTCTGGAGCTTGTGGTCGGAGCTTTTCTGGATATAAATATAGGTGCCATCTAATATGGCAGTGGCTTTATCTCCAAAAAATGCTTCTGAAAAGACAGTATTGTGCCCGAGCAACTGTTCTCTTGTCAAGTGATCCGGACCTAGAAATTGTGGGACTATCGATGTGTCTAATGCCTGTACTATGGAGTGGAAAGTTTTGGACACACTTGACTTGGAAATTCCAAAAAGAGAAGAACACTGACTCCAGGAAATGTCGGTTTTCAGTTTTACCCAGAACAGTAATAGAGCATCGTGTGTAGTCTTGGTATATATACCAGATGAAAGATATGGGGAACAGTGCGAGTGGATTTCGAGGAACTGATCTTTGGACCAACCTGTCCAGGCCATGCATGCCGAGTCATCAAGAGAAGAAAAGCTTATTGTAAACGCAGACTGGTTCTGTGAAAGGACGTGCGACACCTCTAGGAGGTCATTAATGATTTCGGACGATTTTGATGGTAACTGAGATTCCAAGGAACCTCTACCATCAAGGACAACCTCTGTAGACGGATCTAAGTCGTTACCAATAAGGTGAATGGAGCAGACGCGGGATGAGGTGGGACACCACAGTTTGTGTGAATAGATCAGGTGATGTCTTGCACGTTTTGGTAAGACTGATGATTTTGTTCCATTTCTTGCAAAGGTAACAAGACAGAGACAGCATTTTTTGTGTGAAGATGATCCATTCAAAAGATCATGAAGGGTCAGCAACGGCAGGATATGGGACGGGGAGTCGTCTTCTTCCTCTATTTCCTGGTTCTGCTCGGGTTCAGGTTCAGGCTGATTTTTGTTCCGAAGATACTTCATGTAGCACTTCTGGCAAATAAGTGCTTGTTCCTTTGCTGACATCAATCCTTGTTGCACCAGCGTATCTAGGAGCCATTTATATTGTGGACTATTTACATTGCGTGCACTTCTGTTCTTATTGCCACTACGTTTCTTGAAGTATACTTGACACCCTTCTCCAACACATTTACCCTCCATCTTGAAACAATAACGATTGGTTTATGAAGCGTCGATAAAGTAACAAAATAGCAAGCCACCGATGATTGCTGTAAACAGCTAATACTTAGTAGTTTGGTACAATTATGCGAAAATGTGTGATAAATAACGAACAACTAATTACACAAAATAACAAGACAATATAATAAATCACATTCAATACCTCCAAGAAGCGCAGAATTGATTGATTACTTAGAACAAAATAAAGTATTTCATATGGATAATCTATCTATTCGATGTGGCGTGGTCGGCAGGCACAAAGAAAGTGAGACAAGTCAGGGTCCCAACCCTGACAGAGCCACAACGCTTTGGAGATGGGACAATAAAACAAGGAAAGTGAGACAAGAATAGCTAGCGTCGAGTCAATGATTCCGTAAACGTATAGACAAAGACAAGAAGATACGGATAAATGTACAAGGCCACACGATCAGAAAATTCAGAAGAGGACAACTTGAGATAGAACAGTATTCATGTATCAGGGTGTCCTCAGTGTAAATCTTTATATCGATACTGTTTATTTAGTCGTTACACATCATAAAACTGTCATGAAAATATCCGCTCTGATATTCAATATAAAAGTTTGTATATAATAAGCTATATAATAGGGTTTCAGACAAGGTTGTTACTCATTTCCCCTTTTCTTTCAATTTACAACCACATTCAGGCGGCGATATGAGAACGTTCTACCACATGGAATTAGCTGATATTTGGTACACATATGAAACAAGGAAAGGTCTATCCGATTTTCTGATGGAAATTTGCATCCAAAACCAGATAACGGGAGAAAATTGCAATTTTATGGCATTTTTCTTCATAATTGTGTCTCTGCAAGTGCATTTTCATCCGAGACTTTTTTTTTTATGTTTTATGAATAAACACGATGTGTTAGAAATATTTATCAAAAGAAATTTATACTATGTTGCGAATTACAATTTCGAGATAACCTTCTTTTATTTACGAACTTATGTCTTTGATGCTGAAATTGACAACTTTATAAAAATACATTTTCACTGAAATTATGAAATCTGGGTGTCGGAAAGGTGTAAAATTATTCTTCGGAAAAGAAAAAAACAGTAGTTGAGCTAGATAAGAAATTATACGGGGG
>NW_018404189.1:404636-435284 GCF_002113885.1 Mizuhopecten yessoensis
TTTATTTTTTCAACATTTATGAGGTCATAACAACAATGGGTTTTTGGACATATTTTACATGAATCGCTAACGCGATTCATTCAATATGTCCATAAACCCATTGTTGTTATGACCTCATAAATGTTGAAAAAATAAAAATCATTCCTTAAATGATCTCTGTTACATGTCAGGATTGTGTAAACTCTCGTTTATATCTATATTAGTGATAGGTGCTGTCAGGATTGTGTAAACTCTCGTATATATCTATATTAGTAATAGTGGTGGTCAAGATTGTGTAAACTCTCGTTTACATCTATATTAGTGATAGGGGCTGTCAGGATTGTGTAAACTCTCGTTTATATCTATATTAGTAATAGGGGCTGTCAAGATTGTGTAAACTCTCGTTTATATCTATATTAGTGATAGGGGCTGTCAGGATTGTGTAAACTCTCGTATATATTTATAATAGTGATAGGGGCTGTCAGGATTGTGTAAACTCTCTTTTATATCTATATAAGGGATAGGGGCTGTCAGGATTGTGTAAACTCTCGTTTATATTTATATTAGTGATAGTGCCTGTCAGGATTGTGTAACCTCTCGTTTATATTTATTATAGTGATAGGGGCTGACAGGATTGTGTAAAGTCTCGTTATATTTATAAAAGTGATAGGGGCTGTCAAGATTGTGTAAACTCTCGTTTATATCTATATTAGTGATAGGGGCTGTCAAGATTGTGTAAACTCTCGTTTATATTTATAATTGTGAAAGGGGCTGTTAGGGTTGTGTAAACTCTCGTGTATATCTATATTAGTGATAGGGGCTGTCAGGATTGTGTAAAGTCTCGTTATATTTATAAAAATGATAGGGGCTGTCAGGATTGTGTAAACTCTTGCACAATGTGATGTCCTGATTAGGTATTATATTTTTTTACTTTTCCTTTTGAAAATATTTGGTATTGAAATGTGTCCAAGCCACGCTATAGGAAGAGTCATTGAGCTACGGAAAATAAACAATACATTTTCTGAGCAAGGCAGTAAGTAATACGTGAGCAAATTTATGCATTAATTTTCCCCTCTTGATTTTTTCATCGCCAGCTTCTAGGGTACACCATTGGTGGTTTGCCTTGATGATAGCCTCAAACACTAGATAGGAAAGAAAACCAATCAAGACTTAGAGAGCTAGCATGTAGCATTAACAAATCAAGAGTGAGTGAGCTAGCATTTAGCATTAACAAATCAAGACTGAGTGAGGTAGCATGTAGCATTCACAAATCAAATAAACCTGCTCAAGCAGACTGATCGATGGTGATACGTTATAAATAACCTTTATTTGTTTCACAACAATTATGAAACAAATAAGTTCAATTTCAATATCAATCACTCTTGTTGGCCCGGATGTTAGCGTGAAAAGAGTCTTAATGTGGGAGGAAACCGGAGTACCCGGAGAAAACCTACGTAGTCGCACAGGTGACCCGATACACCTGTTCACGTTCGATCGGGGACACGAACCCTGGTCGTCTTGTTGAGGGCAATTGCGCTAACCACTGCGCCACCTAACCACCTACTACGTTAAAACGTGTTACGGTAAAACGACTCAGGTCATAAAGAGGTAATGTATATTCCAGCAAGAATCCCATGAGTTAAGAGAGTTTTCTTTTAGCCCAGATTATGACCAGGGGATTTTTTTGTTAAAATGCGAACGTTATCCATCCGACTTCGATGGATGGAAGAAAAATATGCTGTCAGATGCGTAAAAGTGACTTTTGTATACTTTAGGTAGAAACATTCCTACCATTCATTTATAAATTGATTTTGCATTGTCTAAAATTGTTTTTCATTTTTCAAATGCTGAGACAAAATTGAAAGAAATATAATCATCTAAAACAGTCAGGCAAAACTATTAAATGACCATTACAGCTTTTGTTTAAAAATCTAAAAACGTGTTCATTACAATATTGGTTAACAGTATCAGCAGGATCCTACCATAATGATAATTAACAGATATGGTTACCACATGAACTATTTACGCCACGTCGACAGGCTCTGTAAATTGGAATCACTTTCATTATACCGCTATTCATTGCAACAAAACTATGCCATCAAACAATCCTTGATGGTATTTTACCCCTATGGACCAACATGGATTAAATCTTCATCTGATGACAAGTAATTGCTCCATCGTCATAGCACGTTTGAGTTGATAAAGGATAGTAAGATATGTTGTATTACCCAAGGAAGTAGTGAAAAGGTGACGTTCGGCCGCTAGATGTTATCCTTTAACTTTATCAGTATGCTGCTGAAGGGTGACACCCTTTGATACAAAAACGGTATCAAAATACATATCTCCTTTTTTCCTCTCCTTTATTGGAAGTCAAACAGAGCTTGACGGATGACATTTTTTTTTCTAAAAAGAATTGAACTAATTTGAGAAATTGTAATAATATTTGGTCGATCATGAAAAACAAATTAAATAACGATTTTAATATAGTTCGATAAATATAGAATGTACGTTTGGCCTGGGGAAGGTGAAGACACAGACCTATTCAATTCTATCTGAATGCGAGATTTTCGAATTAATATCAAATTTCGAACGATACACAGAGATTTATTATCGAAACGAAATAAGTTGTTTCTAAAATAATAATAAAAAAAATCGCATTAACTCCAAAATGAAAGATAACATTCAAACGAGATGATAACTATCGGACGGCTATTATGTGTGTCTAGCGCTGTTAATGTTGTTTAATTCTTTCCTGAAATAATGATACTTTAGTTATTTAAGAGGCCAACGTAAATCCCATTTCTCATATATAAAAGTAGAAACGTCATATAACATTATGATTCTATGACTTTGGTTTAGTTTTAGTTGATGATACCATTCACTGTATATAACATTATGATTCTATGACTTTGGTTTAGTTTTAGTTGTTAATACCATTCACTGTATATAACATTATGATTCTATAACTTTGGTTTAGTTTTAGTTGTTAATACCATTCACGGTATATAACATTATGATTCTATGACTTTGGTCTAGTTTTAGTTGTTAATACCATTCACTGTATATAACATTATGATTCTATGACTTTATTTAGTTTTAGTTGTTAATACCATTCAATGTATTTGAACCGATGTTTGACTCAATTGGGTAAAACTAGAACAAATAGCTAAATCCTGTGAACTGTTTGCTCGTCATTGTTGTAAATCGGTTTCAGTGTTCTCCTGTGAATGAAGACCTATAAGTATGACACCCAATCACTTCAATTTCTAACCACAATTTTGAAGGCATTCGACCAAAATATCATCAAAAATATTCCTTTATTTTCAAAAAGCAATTTGGTTTTAGAGAGCTTTTAACGAGACACTTGGTGTAACATTACATGAACAAGAAATAAATACGCGTGGGCAATACGAAACGTTCCGTCCTAGCTATCGCATATTGAGATAAGTAACACGATGTGTGGCTATTTATGTAAACCAATATGTCACGAACCGAACAATGTTCTAAAAAATGTCTCATCGCATCGTACAAAATTGTCTCTCAATTGTCGATTGACGTTGCATGAGAAAGATCTCGCCCCAATACCAGTGATGAAAGGATTATATAACAAAGACTTAAACAGATCAGCCCTGTTTGATTGATAATTACACATGCTCGTTTGAAGCGTTTCAACCGTTTGATCAGGTTGGTCTGTACTTGACAGGTTACGATCACAGTAAAGGGTACAGCAACATCAGTTATCATCGCGAAGAACAATTCCACTTACAGCTGTTTCTTTTATTTGGGGTATTATCCATTAGACGTTTTGAAGATGAAACAATAAAAAAAAGTTTTTTTCTGGCTTTTTCTCTTGTTGTTTTGTCAAAATATCTATCTCTCAATGTTCAATCTCCTAATTGTTGCTCATACGATAGACTCTCATTTTATAGCGGTGCAATTCCATTCACCGGATAAAAATATCGGTATAGTGTGAGACAAGTAAGGCTAAGTACGACCATTTTAAATATTATTATCGTACTGACATAACCCTATCAGACTCTTAACAATGACGGCGAAAGGCAAAACAAAACTTAAATGATATCATTCCTTCTCCAGTTATTCAAACAAATAAAAATATCACAAACTTCACTGAAATTACTTATTTACTAAAAAAGTGAGACGTACTTCCCCTTTCATTGTATTTGTACCTATGGTTCAGCACACTCAATTACACAATTAACATGGCCTTCGTGGAAGGTGTATGCACATGTGGTATTTTTCACAATTTTTGGAGGAAGGCATATTTTATTTCATATTTTTAAATCGTGTTGAAAAAGAGACGTCTCAAATTTACCTTCTTGTTTCCTTACCAAAATAACTAATTTAAAAAACAGTCGATTAGCATTTCCCCCCTTATAAGAACTGGTCATCTGTAACGAACAGCATAGTTTTACGTCAATATGGTCAACAGTCACTATTTTAGTGTCTTTCATTGATTTTGTTTCGAAGGCTTTAATAAACTGTTTTTTCTAAGGTAATTGACAAGTTAGCCAAACATAATGATATAGAAATAAATCGAAATCATAAAGTTTCGAAGGTTACCGATTTGAACTAGAACTACGTCATAGACAACAACATGTTGGAATAATTTTTGGCAAGAGGGATCTTGATAAGTGTGATTCAAACATGTGTGCAAAACTTTGGTGTGTGGTGAATACCTTTAAGTTTATATGTTCATGCAAAGTTACAAATGCTACATTTTAAAGAACGCTGTTAGTCTCATTAGCCAGATCCGTAACATTTGGTCTTCTAATCAGTCTAAGTATACATTTGGAAATTGTTTCAAAGTGTTTCATTTAAGATTTTGATGTTATAAATCAGAGGTGTATTTTGAAGATTTACCATATACAGATGTCTGTAAGTATTTTATTTGTCAGGCGTAGAAGAAGACAGAATATTCGGTCACTGTTTTCCTTCTGAAATGTTGCCATAGCAACTGTTCTTATCTCATCATTTCTGTGTTTTTTTCATGTACAAGGAAGACAACTCAATCAACAACTTTGACCTTGTCTGCAAACATTAACACATTGCCTGCTTACACAAATAAGTAGGCTTGCCTGACCACCACGGAAATCATACTATACTATTGCCAGTGCTGTTTGACAGTAGAAATACTAGCTCACATGGCTACTACTGCTACAGATACAATTCGACTGCTGATTGAAAAACTTACATTAAGGGGCTTCCAAATAGGTGGGTTAAAGAAGTCTATTGGCGCGTGTTATGGTCGCCATCACAGTTCATTAAGAATTATGCTATCTATTTGGTACACGAAGGTGGATGTATTTAACAATGATCATCAGTTTGTCTTGATGTGTCGTTGTCACTATTGTGATTTTACCATAAAAGATTTACATGTCGTCGATGTAGCAAACGACACAAACTCGGTCTTGGTCTTGTCCTCCGTTTACGTATTCAAGGGTGTCATGTTCACTCTTGTTTTATTTCGACAATTCTTTACGTAGGCATTTGTTACAGTTAGAGAATGTCTAGAAGCTAAGTCAGATGTTATGACAACATAAGTGTAATCGAGGTTTGATAAATACACTCTGATGTTCTTTTGCATTTGAATCAGTTGAATCAATTTAGGAAGCAGTGCATTTCTAACACATTAAGAAACAGTGCCCTCCTGCAATTTATTTTTCTTACGTTGTCCTCAGCTGCATCCAAAAGAATTTTGAAATTGTGTGTTTTTCCTGAATTGTGGGGCCTTATCCACAATACTGCTGAAAGATATCAGACAGTGGAGTAGGTCATCCAGCAGTTGTTACATCGTGGAACAATCTAATAATCATGATGAGGTGTCAAATGAGGTAAAGGATCTGCAAGTCTCATTTAAAAATATTAAAAGTTACCAGTCCTGATTTAAAATGTAATCTATGACTGCAGTTTGTTTGTTTTGAGCGTCTAGTGTCTATTTCGATTATATGAGCTGGATACATGGGTCATTTATCGGTTTGGACGGCGTAATTAGGTATTGTTAGTAAGCTTGAAATGCGTACACACCTGTATTTGTATGTTAAAGTAAGCTGTCAAACACTATATTTTGTAACAAAGGCGTAAGACAGTGGTATTGTGGGAATGGCCATATCTTCTAGCTAACGTCACTGTGTCACTCTTTTAAAAGATTATTTACATTGTAATCTTATTATTTTTACAAAGATGTAGTGTTTGAGTGATCGTGTACGATATTCAGTTCCGTTATATACAGAGTAACAAACAGGAACAAGAATTATAACTGCAAAGAATGAATATGTTTAACACATTATTGACTTGTTAAACTACTATGAAACAGTATAAATACCGAGTGGGGTAAATAAATGTTGAAGGAACGTAAACTCCGATACTAAGTTGATAGAAGAGCTGTTATACTTTAAACTTGTAATTAATTGTAGAGTTGATATATATTTTGTAATGGTGGTAATAACAAGGCTGCCCTGTTTCCTGTGCTACCCACATACTGGCCTGACATCCTCAGACAAACGCATTGGTAGTTTCTAATCACCTTCGTATTAATTAATTATTTGTTTATCCATTATAATTGAGCCCCTGTGGTTGGTTTCCGCACCTAATGGTCACTGACGGTTGTAGTGGCCGCCTCATTACTTAACTTACACATGGTTTATATGTATTTATTGGGAGAATACCATCTTATTTGTCTGGAAGATTCTTCTCTAAATGATGTGGTGGTATGTAATGAACTGAAATGTCGTATCAGCGCTGACACTGCTATAAAAAAATATACAATGCAGAGACGTATCTGGAAAATACTAGTGTCGTTCTAGACAATTTCTCTAACTAAGTGACGGCTAATAGCAATGATGGGTACTTAGTTATTAGCGTTTGTGACACCTCTTCAATAAACTGTTCAGTGCATAAAGTACAGCCCCTCATTCATCATCCTAATCCTTAATGTTCATAAACCTATTCGTCAAATCACTTTTTTTGTCATGTTCATAAATCCTGAAATGTTGCATTTAAATTAATAATTGTACTTTGTAATATTTTGATAAGTTTTTCTCTGTCGTGGTAGTATTAATTGATGTCAACGTATCGACAGCTCCTGTTTTAATGTTGTAGACTGATCCATCTAAACATCTTGTCCAAACATCAATTTTAATTTGACAGGGACACAGGTTATTTTGACAGAATATTTATGTAATAATAATAGAATATTCAGAAAGAAAATATTGAAAGCATTGTTCTCTTAAGGCGTGTACACCCCATAAAACGACTTTGTGGTCAGATATGGACTGAACAATTTATAAATAAACATGCTTGATATGTGATGATTGCCTTAAATACAATAGACGCTGTGTTGTTGTTTCTTTGTACATGGTGTCACTCGACGCATACAAATATATTACATTATTGATGTGTTACTGCGTTGACATTGTTCCCATGTCCTGTCAATCATAGGAGATTTTCTATCATTGGTATTGACATGTCTTCAAAGAATGAAATTGACAGAAACCATTGAAGTGTATCCTAGCTATGCACTAGATACTAGTTTCGAGGAAAGTACGGAAACCCTTGAACGTTCTCACATACAAAAGTTTTTTTTGTAAAGCCGTATAATATACTCACATACAATCTGAAGCCCAAAGCACGAAAGTCTTTATAATAAACTCAAATAATGTTCTCACGTACAATATGTAGCACAAAAGTATCGTACGAACATTCCTGTAGCGTATACACTCTTTCAATTAGATACAATATGTGCCAAAAAATTACGGACGAACATTTGTGTAGTGTAAACATTGTACTAAGATAAAATATCTGACACAAAGCACGAACATTTGTGTAATGTACACATTGTAATTAGATTAAAACTGTGAAAAAAACCTGAAATCCATGTTGTGCACACTATGTACTCACATACAACTTATGATACAAACCATGGAATTCCATGTAGTGTAAACTATGTACTCACATATAACTTATGATACAAAGCATGGAAATCCATGTTGTGCACACTATGTACTCACATATAACTTATGATACAAACCATGGAATTCCATGTGGTATACACTATGTACTCACATATAATTTATGATACAAACCATGGAAATCCATGTATTGTAAACTATGTACTCACATTTAATTTATGATACAAAGCACGGAAATCCATGTATTGTAAAGTATGTACTCACATTTAACTTATGATATATAGTACAAAAATCCACACTGCTTACGATTTAGATGCCATATAACCTTTGACACAAAACGCATAGATCCAGAAGGTATTCTTACGACGGGCTATATTTGTTAATGGACGAAAGCTCAACACTAAGGTCAAAATGATGTATTATCGAACAAAGCAACTGGGTAAATAGAAAGTAGAGAGAACACAAAAAATCCCTCATACCATATGATGCACTGGGCAGCAGATCGGTTGTGTTTTCTTCAATGTCCCTTAGCCGAAGTCAAAGGGAAAAGGGAAACGAACGTTATTGTGACTTTGTTACCAGAAAGCACAGTTAACAGTAACAGAAAGGTACTATTAGACATAAACGCGAAAATAACCTTGAATTAAGTCATGCAATTATTTTACCATGTGATCAAATATCTGTACTAGCCTGATGGCGTATCTATCCAATAGCGGAGTAAGCAACCGAGAGGTCAATTATTTCAAAATATATTTCATTAATATGGAATGGCGTCGACTGATATCTAATGGTGTGATCTTATAATCCCCAGAACCGAAACACAAGTCTGTACCTGTGACAGTGGGTATATCCAGTTGTCCTTGTCGTGTAATGTTACCGTTTAATGAGAGTATATGATGGATATCTAATGGACTGACGCTCTCGTAATGATTTGTTGATATATCTAACATGTTGAGCTAAATTAAGTAGTAGACTGATTGGATACAAAGATACGTATTTTATATACAACTGATGCAGCGTGTAATATCATGTAAAAACAATTCTGTGATAGACATGGAAACTGTTCTGTGATAGGTGGAAACTGTTCTGTGATAGGTATGGAACTGTTCTGTGATAGGTATGGAAACTGTTCTGTGATATTTATGAAAACTGTTATGTGATAGGTATGAAAACTGTTCTGTGATAGGTATGGAACTGTTCTTTGATAGGTATGGAACTGTTGTGTGATAGGTATGGAAACTGTTCTGTGATAGGTGGGAACTGTTCTGTGATAGGTATGGAAACTGTTATGTGATATTTATGAAAACTGTTATGTGATAGGTATGAAAACTGTTCTGTGGTAGGTATGGAACTCTTCTGTGATAGGTATGGAAACTGTTCTGTGATATTTATGAAAACTGTTATGTGATAGGTATGAAAACTGTTCTGTGGTAGGTATGGAACTCTTCTGTGATAGGTATGGAAACTGTTCTGTGATAGATAGGTATGGAAACTGTTCTGTGATATTTATGAAAACTGTTATGTGATAGGTATGAAACCTGTTCTGTGATAGGTATGGAACTGTTCTGTGATAGGCATGGAAACTGTTCTGTGATATTTATGAAAACTGTTATGTGATAGGTATGAAAACTGTTCTGTGGTAGGTATGGAACTCTTCTGTGATAGGTATGGAAACTGTTCTGTGATATTTATGAAAACTGTTATGTGATAGGTATGAAAACTGTTCTGTGATAGGTATGGAACTGTTCTATGATAGGTATGAAAACTGTTCTGTGATACGTATGGAACTGTTCTGTGGTAGGTATGGAAACTGTTCTGTGATAGGTATGGAAACTGTTCTGTGATAGGTATGGAAACTGTTCTGTGATAGGTGGAAACTGTTCTGTGATAGGTATGGAAACTGTTCTATGATAGGTATGAAAAATGTTCTGTGATACGTATGGAACTGTTCTGTGATAGGTATGGAAACTGTTCTTTGATAGGAACGGAAACTGTTCTATGATAGGTATGTAAATTGTTCTATGTTAGGTATGGAAACTGTTCTATGATAGGTACGGAAACTGTTCTATGATAGGCATGTAAATTGTTCTATGATAGGTATGGAAACTGTTCTATGATAGGTACGGAAACTGTTCTATGATAGGTATGTAAACTGTTCTGTGATAGGTGGAAACTGTTCTGTGATAGGTATGGAAACTGTTCTGTGATAGGTATGGAACTGTTCTGTGATACGTATGGAACTGTTCTGTGATAGGTATGTAAACTGTTCTGTGATAGGTACGGAAACTGTTCTATGATAGGTATGTAAATTGTTCTATGATAGGTATGGAAACTGTTCTATGATAGGTATGTAAACTGTTCTGTGATAGGTGGAAACTGTTCTGTGATAGGTATGGACTGTTCTGTGATAGGTATGGAACTGTTCTGTGATAGGTATGAAAACTGTTCTGTGATAGGTATGAACTGTTCTGTGATAGGTGTGGAACTGGTCTGTGATAGGTATGGAACTGTTGTGTGATAGGTATGGAAACTGTTCTGTGATAGGTATGGAACTGTTGTGTGATAGGTATTGAAACTGTTTTGTGATAGGTATGGAACTGTTCTGTGATAGGTTTGGAAACTGTTCTGTGATAGGTATGGAAACTGCTCTGTGATAGTTATGGAACTGTTCTGTGATAGGTATGGAAACTGTTCTGTGATAGGTATGTAAACTGTTCTGTGATAGGTATGGAAACCTTTCTGTGATAGGTATGGAAACTGTTCTGTGATAGGTATGGAAACTGTTCTGTGATAGATATGGAAACTGTTCTGTGATAGGTGGAAACTGTTCTGTGATAGGAATGGAAACTGTTCTGTGATAGGTATTGAAACTGTTCTGTGATAGGTATGGAACTGTTCTGTGATAGGTTTGGAAACTGTTCTGTGATAAGTATGGAAACTGTTCTGTGATAGTTATGGAACTGTTCTGTGATAGGTGTGGAAACTGTTCTGTGATAGGTATGGAAACTGTTCTGTGATAGGTGGAAACTGTTCTGTGATAGGTATGGAAACTGTTCTGTGATAGGTATGGAAACTGTTCTGTGATAGGTATGGAAACTGTTATGTGTTGAAGTGTTTGTAAGGGCTGTTATGCAGTATGTGACACGACAATATATGACTATGAGTTGCGATTTAAATCTCATTGACTCAAAGTGACCTTGGAATACAATTGTTCAAATGTATCTGAGGCACACTTACCTTGTGATAGTGAGTAAAAAGTATATGCATCCGAACATTGTTTCTCATCCCAAGGTCGTCAATTGAAATGAGGCATTAATATATATATAGACCTTTCAAATAATTTTATTTACTAGTAATAATAAAAATAATAATATACAACATTTATATAGCGCCCTATATAATTTGTAAAATTACTCTAAGGCGCTTTACAACATATGAATAATAGTAATGGTTACAATTGTGAAAACAAACAACAAATGCTTGCAATCACTTTCATACATTTAACAAGCAATGTGCACATAATTGAACAAATAAAAGGGTGGTATTTACATGACGTCTTTGCAAAGATTCTAAAAAGCAGAAGTGAAGAGGTGAGTTTTTATGTCCCTCTTGAACTTGGCTAGGGTATTTGACTTCCTAATAGCAGATGGTAAGCTATTCCACAACGTTGCCGAAACCCTCCCAAAGCATCTGTTTCCGTAGTTCACAGTACGAGATTTTGGGACACAACAAAGATTTTGACTCCGACCGCAGTGATCTTGACGGCTGATACAGGGTAACAAGCTCCTGTAGGTACTGCGGAGCTGTTCCATTCTGTGCCTTGTATGTGTATAACAGAATTTTGTACTGTGACCTGTATCGTACAGGTAACCAGTGCAACGAATAAAGCGCAGGTATGATGTGCTCTCTCTTTCGAGTACGAGTAACTAGCCGTGCTGCAGTGTTCTGGACCCTCTGCAGACGACTAGTTAGTTTGTGAGATATACCACAGAGCAGGGCGTTACCATAATCCAACCGAGAGGTAACAAGTGAATGCACCAAAATCTTGCATGCATTTGCAGTTAGAAACTGCCGAATACAGCCGATGTCCTGATCTGGTAGTAACAGGATTTGGCAATAGCATTCACTTGTTTCTCCATGTTCAGAGAACTGTCAAAGTATACCCCTAGGTTTTTAACAGCTGGAACAGTCTCAATAGTTCTGGCAAAAACCTTGAGCCATTGTTTGCTGACACTTTGGGGAAAAGGCGATTAGTCCGTATTTTCCTGATTAAGTTTAAGCATGTTGGCGTTCATCCAGATACTGATATCTGTCAGACAAGCTTCCAGACTTTATGAGACGGTATTCCAACTGTCCTGTGGTTTGATGACCATGTAAATGTGTGTGTCATCGGCATAGCAATAATGGCGAAGGCTATGGCGACGACAAATCTCTCCAATCGGTTTGGAGTACATACAATATTTTCGTGGTCCTAACACCGACCCTTGAGGAACCCCGAAATCTAGTACTAGTATGACATAAAAGTGTACCAATGTCACTTTGAGTTTGATAAATCATTTCAGGGTTAACAATGGTAGTTAAATAGTAATAAACGTTTAGTCCTGTCATATATGATCACCCTTCTTAGATAGTCTAAAATATTTCGAATATAGCATTTTTATCGTCACGAGCAGCAATTATGACTCGTTTGTGACACCAAAATTACCGATTGTAGTTTCAAAATATATAGTATTGTTTGCAGTGTCAAAATACATATAAATACCACATTTGAGCGAAAGTTGTCAAATATCGACCAACCAGAGGCAATATTGAATGACTTGATGAGTCATTTATGCACATAACCTTCCATCTACGGAAGGATGTATCGGAAACATTGCCAGCGGAAGATGGCGGAGTCAACTCTCAGAAAATATGTAAACAATTCGCCACATCACACTCCAATACTGCAGGCAGTCAGACAGACGGGTTATATGTTTACCAAATCTGCCCCTAATACTGCAGGCAGTCAGACGGACGGGTTATATGTTTACCCATTCCGCCCCTAATACTGCAGGCAGGCAGACGGACGGGTTATATGTTTACCCATTCTGCCTCCAATACTGCTGCATCAGACGGACGGGTTATATGTTTACCCATTCCGCCCCTAATACTGCAGGAAGTCAGACGAACGGGTTATATATTTACCCATTACGCCCCTTATACTTTAGGCAGTCAGACGGACGGGTTATATGTTTACCCAATCTGCCCCTAATACTGCAGGCAGTCAGACAGACGGGTTATATGTTTACCCAGACCGCCCCTAGTAGTGCAGGCAGTCAGACGGACGGGTTATATGTTTACCCATTCTGCCCCTAATACTGCAGGCAGTGAGACGGACGGGTTATATGTTTACCCAATCCGCCCCTAATACTGCAGGCAGTCAGACAGACGGGTTATATGTTTACCCATTCTGCCCCTAATACTGCAGGCAGCCAGACAGACGGGTTATATGTTTACCCATTCTGCCCCTAATACTGCAGGTAGTCAGACAGACGGGTTATATGTTTACCCAGTCCGCCCCTAGTAGTGCAGGCAGTCAGACGGACGGGTTATATGTTTATCCATTCTGCCCCTAATACTGCAGGCAGTGAGACAGACGGGTTTTATGTTTACCCAGTCCGCCCCTAGTACTGCAGGCAGTTAGACAGACGGGTTATATGTTTACCCATTCCGCCCCCAGTTCTGCAGGCAGTCAGACGGACGGGTTATATGTTTACCCATTCCGCCCCTAATACTGCAGGCAGTCAGACGGACGGGTTATATGTTTACCCATTCTGCCCCAAATTTTAGAAAAAGAAAAAGATGAAAGAAGAATAAAACGGAGACGAAGAGGAAGAAAAAGAAGAAGACGAAGGAGAAAAAGAAGAAAAATAAAAAGGGAATAATAGGTTACCCTGACTAGTCGGGGTGATAAAAAAGAAACGGAGTAGAACCAATCAGTTCCCCGTTTTGGGGACGCAATTACATGTGCCATCTCATCTATTTCAAATGCTATAAAAAAAACATGCTGACACTCTATAATGTAACAAACTATTTACAGAGAAACGTTCTTTCTGATGTGATAATATCTATGATATCAACAGGAAACACTTACAAAAAATGAATTAATGAAGCACATAGCCAATCATATCGCTGAACACCAGGATATCAACTGGCGCCCCGACTTTTACACATGAGCGACGGGTTATATTTGATACAGGACACGAGATAAACCACTTTTAGTTATTTACAGATTCAGGTAAGTACAAGTACATCTGAGGTAAATTGAGACCGTACGTGCAGCTATATCGCCAGTAGTTAACACTAAAGCACACATCAATCAAAAATCAAAAACCCATGTTGATATTAGAACAACGTAAATTCATCGCAGACATATATTTCATGCCTTACATACCATGTTGACATTTCGGTATGTGTCTAGCCGTTTGAAGAAACAATTAAGTCAGGGCTTAGCGCAGGGTGTGAACAGAACAAGGGCTTGTGTCGTATAATGGCACTCAAGGCTCTCACCTTCTGTCAGTTATTAAAGTGATATCTCTAATCTATGAGCCACTCGGAGTACTAATTGTTAACGAGCGATCAATATGTGTTGGATTATAGATTCTACTATATCACAAGACCTGTTGACTTACCAATTTTGTTGAATCTTTTTAATCTCCATCTATGCTGTCTCTAACTTTAACTCCTATCCCTATAAGAACGTTGATACCCTTTATGGTGTCTCTAACTTTAACTCCTGTCCCTATAAGAACGTTGATACCATTCATGGTGTCTCTAACTTTAACTCCTGTCCCTATAAGAACGTTGATACCCTTTATGGTGTCTCTAACTTTATCTCCTGTCCCTATAAGATCGTTGATACCATTTATGGTGTCTCTAACTTTAACTCTTGTCCCTATAAGAACGTTGATATCCTTTATGGTGTCTCTAACTTTATCTCCTGTCCCTATAAGATCGTTGATACCCTTTATGGTGTCTCTAACTTTATCTCCTGTCCCTATAAGATCGTTGATACCCTATATGGTGTCTAACTTTAACTCCGGTCCCTATAAGAACGTTGATACCATTGATGGTGTCTCTAACTTTAACTCCTGTCCCTATAAGAACGTTGATACCATTGATGGTGTCTCTAACTTTAACTCCTGTCCCTATAAGAACGTTGATACCATTGATGGTGTCTCTAACTTTAACTCCTGTCCCTATAAGAACGTTGATACCATTGATGGTGTCTCTAACTTTAACTCCTGTCCCTATAAGAACGTTGATACCATTGATGGTGTCTCTAACTTTAACTCCTGTCCCTATAAGAACGTTGATACCATTGATGGTGTCTCTAACTTTAACTCCTGTCCCTATAAGAACGTTGATACCATTGATGGTGTCTCTAACTTTAACTCCTGTCCCTATAAGAACGTTGATACCATTGATGGTGTCTCTAACTTTAACTCCTGTCCCTATAAGAACGTTGATACCATTGATGGTGTCTCTAACTTTAACTCCTGTCCCTATAAGAACGTTGATACCATTGATGGTGTCTCTAACTTTAACTCCTGTCCCTATAAGAACGTTGATACCATTGATGGTGTCTCTAACTTTAACTCCTGTCCCTATAAGAACGTTGATACCATTGATGGTGTCTCTAACTTTAACTCCTGTCCCTATAAGAACGTTGATACCATTGATGGTGTCTCTAACTTTAACTCCTGTCCCTATAAGAACGTTGATACCATTGATGGTGTCTCTAACTTTAACTCCTGTCCCTATAAGAACGTTGATACCATTGATGGTGTCTCTAACTTTAACTCCTGTCCCTATAAGAACGTTGATACCATTGATGGTGTCTCTAACTTTAACTCCTGTCCCTATAAGAACGTTGATACCATTGATGGTGTCTCTAACTTTAACTCCTGTCCCTATAAGAACGTTGATACCATTGATGGTGTCTCTAACTTTAACTCCTGTCCCTATAAGAACGTTGATACCATTGATGGTGTCTCTAACTTTAACTCCTGTCCCTATAAGAACGTTGATACCATTGATGGTGTCTCTAACTTTAACTCCTGTCCCTATAAGAACGTTGATACCATTGATGGTGTCTCTAACTTTAACTCCTGTCCCTATAAGAACGTTGATACCATTGATGGTGTCTCTAACTTTAACTCCTGTCCCTATAAGAACGTTGATACCATTGATGGTGTCTCTAACTTTAACTCCTGTCCCTATAAGAACGTTGATACCATTGATGGTGTCTCTAACTTTAACTCCTGTCCCTATAAGAACGTTGATACCATTGATGGTGTCTCTAACTTTAACTCCTGTCCCTATAAGAACGTTGATACCATTGATGGTGTCTCTAACTTTAACTCCTGTCCCTATAAGAACGTTGATACCATTGATGGTGTCTCTAACTTTAACTCCTGTCCCTATAAGAACGTTGATACCATTGATGGTGTCTCTAACTTTAACTCCTGTCCCTATAAGAACGTTGATACCATTGATGGTGTCTCTAACTTTAACTCCTGTCCCTATAAGAACGTTGATACCATTGATGGTGTCTCTAACTTTAACTCCTGTCCCTATAAGAACGTTGATACCATTGATGGTGTCTCTAACTTTAACTCCTGTCCCTATAAGAACGTTGATACCATTGATGGTGTCTCTAACTTTAACTCCTGTCCCTATAAGAACGTTGATACCATTGATGGTGTCTCTAACTTTAACTCCTGTCCCTATAAGAACGTTGATACCATTGATGGTGTCTCTAACTTTAACTCCTGTCCCTATAAGAACGTTGATACCATTCATGGTGTCTCTAACTTTAACTCCTGTCCCTATAAGAACGTTGATACCATTGATGGTGTCTCTAACTTTAACTCCTGTCCCTATAAGAACGTTGATACCATTGATGGTGTCTCTAACTTTAACTCCTGTCCCTATAAGAACGTTGATACCATTGATGGTGTCTCTAACTTTAACTCCTGTCCCTATAAGAACGTTGATACCATTGATGGTGTCTCTAACTTTAACTCCTGTCCCTATAAGAACGTTGATACCATTGATGGTGTCTCTAACTTTAACTCCTGTCCCTATAAGAACGTTGATACCATTGATGGTGTCTCTAACTTTAACTCCTGTCCCTATAAGAACGTTGATACCATTGATGGTGTCTCTAACTTTAACTCCTGTCCCTATAAGAACGTTGATACCATTGATGGTGTCTCTAACTTTAACTCCTGTCCCTATAAGAACGTTGATACCATTGATGGTGTCTCTAACTTTAACTCCTGTCCCTATAAGAACGTTGATACCATTGATGGTGTCTCTAACTTTAACTCCTGTCCCTATAAGAACGTTGATACCATTGACGGTGTCTCTAACTTTAACTCCTGTCCCTATAAGAACGTTGATACCATTGATGGTGTCTCTAACTTTAACTCCTGTCCGTATAAAAACGTTGATACCATTGACGGTGTCTCTAACTTTAACTC
This sequence comes from Mizuhopecten yessoensis, assembly GCF_002113885.1. NCBI lineage: Eukaryota > Metazoa > Mollusca > Bivalvia > Pectinida > Pectinidae > Mizuhopecten > Mizuhopecten yessoensis. The sequence goes on from NW_018404189.1 coordinate 422,071, forward strand.
CTGTCCCTATAAAAACGTTGATACTATAGGGAAGCATAACAGTACACGTTTATCTCTAATAATAATAATGACCAGTTTGACAACCACGAAATCTGCGTGAGCCTTTTAACCTATGTGTCTGTGCTTGTCTTGGGATACAATTGCTCAAATATCTGTCTGCCATGCCGAAGATGTTGACATTTTAACAAGATATTTCGGCGCAAAGTATGAGTCTCACCAGTAAATGTCTGTGTGGTAGAGGACCGACAGACAGACAGACATTCTTTATTTCCTCTTTTACAAGAGATTAAAGTCAATCAATACATACCCATATGTTTATATTTCAAATTACTTAAAGATAGCGTTCATCAATAGAAAAAGGAAGAGAGTTACAATAGTGTGTCAATCTCACACACCATTCTTTATAGATTAATTGACATATTGATCATCATACTTTCCCACTCGTAGTCTTCTAGTAGTATATTCACACGATCTCCTAATAAGAAACTGCTTTGGTTTTCATCCTCTATATTTGTAAATGAAATATAGGAGGGAACTTCTAAAGCATTCACCACACCATCCATCATTAAGTCACGCGTTTCAAACAATTTTGGACACTCAAGCAGAAAATGAGAAATAATATCAGCAGTAGATTTACCACAAAGTTTCCATAATACAATATCGGATTCAAATATAAATGAATATTTAATTAGCTCTATTAACTGCCACATGCATTTATGCGATTTTTGCTTGGTACTCAGTTCTAATATGGGGTTGATTCCCTGATAACTGTGTATGGCAGAATAACGAAGCAATTCCGCTTTTGTAGATAGTGCATCTCTCCACTGTATATGAGAGAAATCTGTAATAAATCTTTTAATAAAACGTTTCCAGCATAACTTTGGAGGTACAAATATGTTAGTTAAAAAGTCAATTAAAAATGATTCTATATTAAACGTTTTCATGATGTTGAACCCATCTGGAATAAATCCTAATTGTACAGCGGACAGTTCGCCATACATGAACTGACATAATCTAATAATAAACAAGGACTTCCATACAAACTTTATATTTCCTAAACACAACTCATTCCAAACTAGCAGTTTTTTAATTTCTACCTCATTTCAGATGTTAAAAACTCCTAAACATTAATTAAATAGCTTCACAAAGTCGGTATAAACGAGGATGTGATCAGCAATACACATAAGGGCAAAAAAATGAACCACTTGTCGAAATGCAAGGTCGAGAGTATGAAAACGTTTACGAAATGTCTTAACAGGTCGAGAGTATGAACAAGTTTACGTAATATCTAAACAGGTCGAGAGTATGAACAAGTTTACGTAATGTCTAAACAGGTCGAGATTATGAACAAGATTACGTAATGTCTAAACAGGTCGAGAGTATTAACAAGTTTACGTAATGTCTAAACAGGTCGAGAGTATGAACAAGTTTACGTTATGTCTTAACAGGTCGATAATATGAACACGTTTACGAAATGTCTAAACAGGTCGAGAGTTTGAACAAGTTTACGTAATGTGTAAACAGGTCGAGAGTATGTACACGTTTACGTAATGTCTAAACAGGTCGATAGTAAGAACAAGTTTACGTAATGTCTAAACAGGGCGAGATTATGAACACGTTACGTAATGTCTAAACGGGTCGAGAGTATGAACACGTTTACGTAATGTATAAACAGGTCGAGAGTATGAACAAGTTTACGTAATGTCTTAACAGGTCGATAATATGAACACGTTTACGTAATGTCTAAACAGGTCGAGATTATGAACACGTTACGTAATGTCTAAACAGGTCGAGAGTATGAACACGTTTACGTATTGTCTAAACAGGTCGAGAGTATGACCAAGTTTACGTAATGTCTTAACAGGTCGATAGTATGAACACGTTTACGTATTGTCTAAAAAGGTCGATAGTATGAACAAGTTTACGTAATGTCTAAACAGGTTGAGAGTATTAACACGTTTACGTAATGTCTTAACAGGTCGAGAGTATGAACACGTTTACGTAATGTCTAAACAGGTCGTTAGTATGAACAAGTTTACGTAATGTCTAAACAGGGCGAGAGTATTAACACGTTTACGTAATGTCTTAACAGGTCGAGAGTATGAACACGTTTACGTAATATCTAAACAGGTCGAGAGTATTAACAAGTTTACGTATTGTCTAAACAGGTCGAGAGTATGACCAAGTTTACGTAATGTCTTAACAGGTCGATAGTATGAACACGTTTACGTAATGTCTAAACAGGTCGTTAGTATGAACAAGTTTACGTAATGTCTAAACAGGTCGAGAGCATGAACACGTTTACGTAATGTCTAAACAGGTCGTTAGTATGAACAAGTTTACGTAATGTCTAAACAGGTCGAGAGCATGAACACGTTTACGTAATGTCTAAACAGGTCGATAGTATGAACAAGTTTACGTAATGTCTAAACAGGTCGAGAGTATTAACACGTTTACGTAATGTCTTAACAGGTCGAGAGTATGAACACGTTTACGTAATATCTAAACAGGTCGAGAGTATGAACAAGTTTACGTATTGTCTAAACAGGTCGAGAGTATGAACAAGTTTACGTAATGTCTTAACAGGTCGATAGTATGAACACGTTTACGTATTGTCTAAAAAGGTCGATAGTATGAACAAGTTTACGTAATGTCTAAACAGGTCGAGAGTATGAACACGTTTACGTAATGTCTAAACAGGTCGATAGTATGAACACGTTTACGTAATGTCTAAACAGGTCGAGATTATGAACACGTTTACGTAATGTATAAACAGGTCGAGAGTATGAACAAGTTTACGTAATGTCTAAACAGGTCGAGAGTATGGACACGTTTACGTATTGTCTAAACAGGTCGTTAGTATGAACACGTTTACGTATTGTCTAAACAGCTCGAGAGTATGAACACGTTTACGTAATGTCTAAACAGGTCGAGAGTATGAACAAGTTTACGTAATGTCTAAATAGGTCGAGAGTATGAACAAGTTTACGTATTGTCTAAACAGGTCGAGGGTATGAACACGATTACGTAATGTCTTAACAGGTCGAGAGTACGGACAAGTTTACGTATTGTCTAAACGTAATGTGTAAACAGGTCGAGAGTATGAACAAGGTTACGTATTGTCTAAACAGGTCGAGGGTATGAACACGTTTACGTAATGTGTAAACAGGTCGAGAGTATGAACAAGTTTACGTAATGTCTAAACAGGTCGAGGGTATGAACACGTTTACGTAATGTCTTAACAGGTCGAGAGTATGGACAAGTTTACGTATTGTCTAAACAGGTCGAGAGTATGAACAAGTTTACGTATTGTCTAAACAGGTCGAGGGTATGAACACGTTTACGTAATGTCTGAACAGGTCGAGAGTATGAACACGTTTACGTAATGTCTGAACAGGTCGATAGTATGAACACGTTTACGTAATGTGTAAACAGGTCGAGAGTATGAACAAGTTTACGTAATGTCTAAACAGGTCGAGGGTATGAACACGTTTACGTAATGTCTTAACAGGTCGAGAGTATGGACAAGTTTACGTATTGTCTAAACAGGTCGAGAGTATGAACAAGTTTACGTATTGTCTAAACAGGTCGAGGGTATGAACACGTTTACGTAATGTCTGAACAGGTCGAGAGTATGAACACGTTTACGTAATGTCTGAACAGGTCGATAGTATGAACACGTTTACGTAATGTGTAAACAGGTCGAGAGTATGAACAAGTTTACGTAATGTCTAAACAGGTCGAGAGTATGAACACGTTTACGTAATGTCTTAACAGGTCGAGAGTATGAACAAGTTTACGTAATGTCTAAACAGGTCGAGAGTATGAACACGTTTACGTAATGTCACATGTTGTGAAATCAACGAGGTACAGTATGTAATGAAATCATCAGCAGCACAAATATAGAAGTCACCGATACTGGTAGAAATAGCAATAACAAACATAAGTTTAAAGCAGTATCATCGTAAACTTCTTAAGATACTACGAACTTATAGGAACAGGGAGCGAGGTCGTTGTGTTGGTGAGAGCTTGTCTTGAGCAGGAATCCGGCTCATTACCCAGTTTATGAGCAACATCACATCGATTAGGTTAGTTTAAATCCGACATGGGAGTTAACGAGCTATTTGTGCAAAAAAATGTACCTCATAATTAGCCAGTTTCAGGCCTTACCGCTGAGATTGCTTTATAATAAGAGCGAAGCTTTCGGGTGCCATGGGCACCCGAGCGGAGCTCTTTACCGGTAAAATGTGCGTGTAAATAGATCTGATCCAAACTTCCATCACTAAATCGTACAGCTACAGCCTAGAAACCTTTTGTACTTCCGGTGACCTGTTCCGGTTCATGGAGCCCGTAAATATGCCTAATCGAATAATAAAGCGACATGTAACGTAGCAGGAAAATTATGTATTCGAACCAACGAATTTAAAAAAAAAATTAAAAAAAATGACCATATTCAATGCACCGGGCGTGTTTCTTTCCACGATTTCTTTCCTTTTGTAACGAAAAGATAAATCTTTGGCATGGTCATTAAAAAGCTTACATGAATGTCACAAGCTAATGGCGTCGAAGAGTGCGTAAGAATGTGATTTGATGACAAACTGTATTACCGTCGATTAAATTAGCTTAAATTTTGGAAAGAAATACATAATTTGATACTGACAACTTTCTAAACATACACATCTTCCATCTAAATATTGATAATCGATCGTAACACACGAGGGTCATTCGCACTAGGACGGAAATACCCGAGTATGTACGAAGCAGGGTCAATGACGAGGTCGCTTGGTTCATTGACGAGGTCAAAGTTTACGGGTCGTCTGCTCCAGTGAAACAGAATTGTCACCGACAGCTTTCCAAGGGAAAACGTAAGGTGTTTCAAAGGGTCAAATTGCGGATTTTTCAGTATAACTTCTCTTGTTTTTTTCTGCATATATTGTAGAACGTCAATTGTATATTCAGTTCTTATTAATTCTTCCATTTGGGGATCGTTTCTGTTGATATTTTATTTGATCCAAATTCGTGATAGGCCCCTATTACCTTACAGTAGATTTTATAACTAAAACTGTTGGATTTCAATGCTAGATCTGCTTGTACAATATATTCATTATTGAATCTAGTTTCATCTAATGCAACCAAATTAACAATCACTTAAAAAGGCAAACATTATCTGTACAGTTTTGTACGGTAAAATATCTTTATTGATACTTAGATAAATATAAACTCTAAACGCTTGACAACTTTTACTCCCGTTCAACTGTGTAAATCATTACAGCATTATTATTAGACATTGAAGTGAACACATTAGTTTGCTCTGCTTTATGAATATCAGTAAAGAAAGGAATTAAAAACATTATATTTTCACCACTTTTATTTTTGTTAACAGATTGCATAATATGCGACTGTCAGCAACCATTTCTAATCAAAATCAAAACTATTCTGCATATGATGTACCTGGTGATGGCAATTATTTTTATTCAACCGCATTTAACACCAATATTGACTCAAGAACAACAAGTCCATCATGAAACTGACATCAATGTCATCAACACAATCATCACTGAAACTTCACTTGCAAAAAAATGGTTTTAGCTGATATGCCGATCTATCTCTAGGTATCTACAAAACCTTTATGACAACAGCACGATGAAGAGGAGGAATCTCCTACTGTAGATACCTGGAATTTTTAACGTATATAATCAGTACAAACATTAAATTTCATCATTTCACATGGTTTATCTGAATTATTAAAAAGAAAAACCTAAAATCTAAAATCTTCATTTTATACTTATACTATAGGGAGACGTGACAGTCTCTAACCTGCTGTGTCTAACATGCTAAATATATTTCTATCCCCACAGGGCGAACCACATCCTCAAAAAAATGACTTGTTTGATAGCGTTGGAATCGGCACAAAGGGTCCAGACGTTGGTTAACCTGGATGTACAATACATGCAGGATTTGGGTGACTCGATAGTCTTTACCATCCCTGAGTTAATGAAAACATCTAAACGTTCGGATCCTTTTTATAAGGTAAAATTGATGAAATATTCCAATTCGAAACTTTGTGTTATAAAATTGCTAAGGGAATATCTTGAAAGAACAGCTTCTATACGCAAGTCTAATACACTGTTAGTCTCTTTCAAACAGGAGACATCGGTATCCACTTCCACGTTGGCGAGCAGGATTCGCAGTGCCATGACAGAGGCAGGAGTGAATGAGGGATTCAAGCCACATTCGGTGAGGGGAGCAGCATCATCAGCTGCCTTTTTGGCTGGAACTTCGCTGAAGGCGATTTTGGAAACCGCATCATGGAGATCGGCTCAGACATTCCAGAGGTTTTACCTACGGGATGTGGAACCTGCAGCAGAAACTTCGTTTGCTGAGGGTGTGTTGCAGCAAACGGGAACCCTATGAACTTTGGGGGTGCAACAGTGGCCGTGTAGAAGTGGCGAAGATATGAATTTGAATTTTGAATTTATTTGTAAATTTTGCATGATTAAAATAATTGAACTAAGATTTTTATCTTTGGTTCTCTATTAGTGTTCACATTTACTGATGTTTGTTGTCAAACACTTTGATCATGCAAATTAACCGGACAAGCCGTAGGGCTTGAAATGTAGGAGAACGCTCTCTCCAGGCCATGCCTGAGTCATATTATTATACACTTATTGCCCTGGAGTGAGGATGACCTGAAGAGTTATCGAGGGGGAACAACTCTTCCGGTCATCTTCACACCAGGGCAATAAGTGTTATATTATTTCGAAATTCCATCTGTGGAGTCTGTGTTATATACATATAACAAAAATACATTAACATTAGGCAATGTAACGATCCCAGGTGTTGTCACTGACCTGTTAGCCCTTATTTCTTTCATTAGGTCTGGTAGCATATATATACTACAAATATCTATCACTGTCAATGTTTTGATTTTACATCAAATTAAACAAAAATAATAGCCCTTTAAATTCTTCAGCTGTTGGGAGGTGGAATCTCCCATTCGCAGCCATTGTTGGTGTCGTCCGGAACACATTGGGCGTTAAAGACAAAGAGAGACAACTCGTCCAATAATGTGTGAGGGGTTCCGAGAGGGATACTCGACAGGGAAAATGGATCGCGTGAGGGAGACTCGATGTTTTATAATCCTGTCATGTGATGTGTTTAAACCAATCAGACATACTGTAAAATCGATCAGGAATAATAAAATATTTTGTAGTATCTCAGTAGCCGAAACTACTTTTTCTGAAACTCCCAGATTGTAATCCACTGATCAAACCAGGTTTTAAAATAAGGCTGATTTCTGATCATTTAAGTGTTATTGTATGCTTGGGTTAAGTGAATTTATTATTCCCTCTTCGACGTTCGTTTGCGCGCCAATTTTGTTCAATTCAAGCTTTATGGAAGCATATTCAACATACCTTTGCACTGATATTTAATGATTTGCAAAATTGTAATATGAGCCCGACAAAAAAATAAAAAAAATAACGAAGTTTCTACAGAACCAGAACACCGAAGCATCAAACTGCGTTTAACTGTTAATCGGTAAATGTAAGGGTATATTTACATGCGTACCGTTGAAAAGGATAAGGAGAATACAATCATGGGTTCCGAAAGGTCAAGAGTCGAAAGGTCAAGAGTCTTCCGCCTAATCGGGGACATCCGCCATGTAAATCTAGGTCTAATCACTCCGCCTAATCGGGGACATCCGCCGTGTAAATCTAGGTCTAATCACTCCGCCTAATCGGGGACATCCGCCGTGTAAATCTAGGTCTAATCACTCCGCCTAATCGGGGACATCCGCCGTGTAAATCTAGGTCTAATCACTCCGCCTAATCGGGGACATCCGCCGTGTAAATCTAGGTCTAATCACTCCGCCTAATCGGGGACATCCGCCGTGTAAATCTAGGTCTAATCACTCCGCCTAATCGGGGACATCCGCCGTGTAAATCTAGGTCTAATCACTCCGCCTAATCGGGGACATCCGCCGTGTAAATCTAGGTCTAATCACTCCGCCTAATCGGGGACATCCGCCGTGTAAATCTAGGTCTAATCACTCCGCCTAATCGGGGACATCCGCCGTGTAAATCTAGGTCTAATCACGTAATGCCACATCTTACACTTATAACTCGGGTAGGAACAACGAAATGAAAAGACAATCTAATGATCAAAATAAGAACATTTAACCTTCATTTTACACAAAGAAATAGCATATTTCCCAAGGATATCACGATGGTGACCATTTAACTTGTCAACAGCTTACCTGTATCTTTGGAAGCTCTGTGCTGTATAAAAAGGAACGAAGACGTTCCGTCAGGTCTAAAGGACGGTACTGTAGAGAGTCGAAAAAAAGAGTTTGTAGAAGAAACATTTTTAAGAAGAGGATGCACACAATTGTTCAATGCATCTTTTGAATTTCTCGATCAATCGTTCTCACCTTATAGATTTAACTTTGATTTAATGGATCAGCCATTTGGAACACTGGTAAACGAACTGTGTACAATTTATAAGAACTATTTTTTTTGTAAAAACGCTTCGTTATGTAAAACCGATGTCAGTTGTCATAGGAGCATTTCTGTGCTGTTCATTCATAGCGCGATCAAAGATACATGAAACAGTGTCGATAACGGAGGATCTTAGTGGAACTGATCATCGTTTATTACTCCTATAACATAGATATGTGTGATGGAACATCTGTCAGTGATTTCTACCGCTTACCTGTACGGGACAGTACCGATCACTTACCTGTACGGAACAGTACCGATCAATTACCTGTACGGAACAGTACCGATGACTCCTAACACTTCTACTATTATTGTACGAAAAGCACTTGTTCATTTTCCATGTGATTCTGGTAATGCATCTCTTTCATTTGCAAGAAAACCTAGTGTAGTGATACAGCTGATATTTAGCCAATGGAAATTCTGTATTTTACAAAGTTACAATAAAAGTTGTTTTTATAACAATTGAAACAAGAACTTTCATATGAGTTTTTGCTGGAACTTATCGATTGCTGTGCACCGATTTTATCATCAAAATGAAACAACGTGGTTTAAAACAAGGCCGTTGTGACCCCATCGACGTCGCTTTGATCGCAATTATTGTTTGATTTGGACAAATGTTTTGTCTTATTATCCTTTAAAATCATACAAGGACACAATATTGTTAGGTAGGGTGAAACCAGGGCAACTTTAGAACCCTAGAAAAAGTACAAGGCGAATAAGACCAGGTGTTCCGGAAGGGTACGCGTCTTCTGCTTCATTGATGACACCCGTCATTTAAACCTATGTCGAATCTTAGTAGAGCCGGGTCCTAGTATTGAGAACCTTTCAGTGAAAACAAAACCACAACACGTTCTAATGGACATACTTAAAATATCAACCTTTATATCGCGCTATGAAAAAAAACGTATTTCTCTGCGGGATTCTGATGGCGACACTTAAACCTGTCCAGTCGACATCTATCACTGAAGAAGTGATATTCGTGCCTGATGGTTATGTTGTAAGTTATGATCGGGAAATACCGCTGAACTAGATGAGTCTGTGGTGCTCTTTATTTCAAGCTCTGGAGGGTATAAATACGATCGATGTAGTCAATGAATTCCTTGTTATTAGCAGCACACCGTCGGTATATTCAAGGACTTGGATGTGTTTTTGCTACAAGTCTTGTTAAGCTAACAAGAAACTCAGCTTCACATGCAAGCAGAAACAAATTGCCTAGAAGAGGGACACAAGTTCTTTCCCTAATGCTTATATCCTAAAATATTTTTATTTCATATGTAATTCATGACAGGTCATCACTGTTTTGTTTCAGCATGTCAGAGACTCATCAAAATATTTTGATTCGTTTTTTGAATCACGTGAAAAGGGAACATGAGTAAGATCTTTCATATCTTACAACGTTCTTATCTAATTGTGACATTTAATGTCTGACTTATGGAAATCGCGATGTTTGGTTGTGGGAGCATGCGGTGTCGGTTTTATAGCGTCACGGAACCATATTATTAGCATACAGCTTCCAATAGTACATTACGATTGTTTTGGGAGAATATTCGACTCCCAGCAAACGACGCGAGAAATTCTTTACTACAAGCACCGTGTATGATTTATTGTACCAGGTTATAAACTGTCTAGGGATAACAGATATACTTATTGTTAAAAAGAGTTTACTATAGTGTTAAAAAGAGTTTACTAAAGTGTGACAATTTTGTTGACATACTATTTATTACATAATCTAAGACATGACTGGAAACTTATTGTTGTCAGCTATTATATATTCTTAACACATCTTTCAACTCTCAATATATGAGCAAGTGAAACCCAATGTAAAAATACACATTTCAAAACCGATGCGAAAAGCGAAACAACCACACTATCAGCTCCGAAATCCGACCCAACTCAACTAACAATCGCCGACTCGAAATCCAAACATTCTGACAATGTCATCCTCATACTATCTAGGGCGTTATTAAGATTTTTAACAAAATATGTGCCAAAATAGTTCACGACCCTAATATATAGTTTTTGTTAATTTCGTTTCCATCACACTTTTCAATACGCTTTGGGACAAACGCTCTTGACTGATTTGCTTTTTGCTTTCATTTGCGACAAAAATGTATCGAATAGGAATTCGACAACAATGCTGATCGTGTATACCTTCCTGTTTTAGATCATGTTCAAGAGTCAAAGTCAATTCAAGTTAAGTAGTTCATTATTGTTGTATTCTCGTATTGCGATAGCGAGGTGACACCTAACAGGTTGTAATTTCTTTTTTTAATATTTATGTTTTATCATTATCTTCAGTGTCTTGCATAAACGTGTAATAACACTTATACCTGTACTATACACGTGCTCAAGCTCTTTCTCTTGTTCCGTTTATAAGTTAAGAAAAAGATACATTTTGTTAAGGATTTTGGGGAAAAATGAAGTGATTTCAAACGGAAAACTGGTGTTTAAGTGATTAACGTGTGTTAAAAGAAAGTTGCCATGAGCACAGAATCCACCCTCGAGCATGAGAATGGTTTCATGAATCCTGGCCCAGGTTTTCCGGAAGTTAAACGTCTGCAGAGGTGTCCACAAAAACAGTATAACGAATTGTACTTGTGTTAACCGCAGAAATATACAAATCCTGACTTTGTTAAGGCTAACACGGGTATTGGTTAATTGGGAAAAAGATATATCCCTAGGGGCAAAAGGGGGAAATCGCCTGTCCGGGGTCTAAAATACGTAGGTTAACCCTAACCCTAAGAGGGAAATCGCCTGTCCGGGGTCTAAAATACATAGGTTAACCCTAACCCGAAGGGGGAAATCGCCTGTCCGGGGTCTAAAATACATAGGTTAACCATAACCCTAACCCTAAGGGGGAAATTGCCTGTCCGGGGTCTAAAATACATAGGTTAACCCTAACCCTAACCCTAAGGAGGAAATCGCCTGTCCGGGGTCTAAAATACATATGTTAACAAATAGAAAGTCACGAATCGTTTTGTATAAGACATATAACATGCGAATGTTATTAGCAACACTTTCAATGCAAAATCTGTTAGCTGTCTTTTCACTGTTTTAATATCTTTGTTATTTAAGATTTCACTGTTAAACCTTTGAAACACAGACATCGTTGTGCTACCTTCTGACTGTGTTGTGCCCGACGATTGACTCTTCTGCTTTTTTGATAAGTTAAAATATCAGTTACCATCGTAATTCTTTAAATCTGAATATTACTGAATTGTATTGTTAACTTCCCTAGTGGTTGTTCGTATTACTGAATTGCACTGTTAACTTCCCTAGTGGTTGTTCGTATTACTAAGTTGTATTGTTAACTTCCCTAGTGGTTGTTCGTATTACTGAATTGTACTATTGACTTCCCTAGTGGTTGTTCGTATTTCTGAAATTTGTACTGTTAACTTCCCTAGTGGTTGGTCGTATTTCTAAGTTGTATTGTTAACTTCCCTAGTGGGTGTTCGTATTACAGAATTGTACTATTGACTTCCTTAGTGGTTGTTCGTATTACCGAATTGTAATGTTAACTTCCCTAGTGGTTGTTCGTATTACTGAATTGTACTGTTGACTTCCCTAGTGGTTGTTCGTATTACTGAATTGTGTACTGTTAACTTCCCTAGTGGTTGTTCGTATTACAGAATTGTACTATTGACTTCCTTAGTGGTTGTTCGTATTACTGAATTGTACTGTTAACTTCCCTAGTGGTTGTTCGTATTACTGAATTGTACTATTGACTTCCCTAGTGGTTGTTCGTATTACTGAATTGTACTGTTGACTTCCCTAGTGGTTGTTCGTATTGTAACGAGCGCGTGTCCGGTGCCCACGTCTCACCGGCCGCCGTCGAAGAAGTATGGGTTCTTGTTTCACCAATATAGTGTCCTTCTTGGATCCTGGATTATCACGGTCGAATATGTTATATCTCCTCTATGTCAGGTCCGAGAACAATGGTCAGAAATAGTCTAGCAGTCTAATTTACTATGCGAAAACTCTAAATATCAACCAAGAGCCCAATTGACAGGTACAAATATAATTTATTAAAGGAACAAGTTAAATAACAATGTATCTTTACAGAGTACAGATCAGTATAATATTACAATACAAACAAGGCATCAACACAGGTCCTTGCACCAGACAATAACAAAGGTGATTGACAAATTGTACACAACAATTTCCAAATTATACACTAATTGACAGTATTTCCTGTACCAATCTCCCACTAATCACCAGAGCCTAATATTCTAAGTCACCTAAATTATAATCTGATATGCAGACCAGCAAAAATACAAGATAGCTTCAACTATTAAGATAATTTGTAATAATATGACAATACAGCTATAAATAGCCAAATACCGGGATATCCCCTTATATTCGATGACTGTGTCTATAAATAGAACTATAAATGACGTAAGCAGTAAAGCCTAAACCCAAAGTATGAGAGATTCCTAAGTCTGACCTGTTCAGAGGCGACCGTCTGCCAGCGAAGACAGTGATGAACTAAAGAAAAAGGTCTGATCCGACCTGTATTTATAACCTTCCAAATATTACTACTCAGGAGAGGTCTGGTGATCAGACGGGAGAGGTCCGGAGACACTTTCTCATAGGATTGCATGTAAAAGTAATAAAACCTTATCACACACGGCCTCTCATAATATCCGCTCAAACAATAAGTGCTTTACATTAAAATAATGCTACAGAGTATAAAAATACATGTAAAACTACTATTTA
>NW_018404189.1:435532-439829 GCF_002113885.1 Mizuhopecten yessoensis
ACTTCCCTAGTGGTTGTTCGTATTACTGAATTGTACTGTTAACTTCCCTAGTGGTTGTTCGTATTACTGAATTGTACTATTGACTTCCCTAGTGGTTGTTCGTATTACTGAATTGTACTGTTAACTTCCCTAGTGGTTGTTCGGAGCTGCAGTTTCACAGCATACATGTGTAGTTTGTAACAAAACGTTTCGATGTTGACTCGACTCAAAGAATTTACGATAAAGACCAAAAACTGTACATGTATGTATGCATACAGTATCAACTATTATCAGTTCGATGTTAGATCCATGTAAAAATAACACTTTAGAGAAGAAAAAAAATCTATCTCAACATAAGTGAGAGTCCCTGTTCATAGTCCGTCAAAACATGTTTAGATTTCGTATCGTTCAGACTGTGCTGGTAGTTGTATGAGACTTGCCTGCAAAGAATAGATACCCCACAAATCAAATTACCATATAAAAAGGGTATTACAATTTAAATCTACACCCCAACAGATAGACGAGGAAATCCCTAATATTTATAAAACAAAATGGTTTGAATTTTATATCAGCTTTGTTTTCTAGTTAGATATATAATATTATCGAGTTTAAAAATCTGGAAAAAATACTCTGTGACTGATAACAGAAGTGATATCACTTTTATTATTCACTGTTCTGACCAGTGCTTTAGATTTACCGCATTTCAAGCTGGAAATGTTCTGTTTGAATGTTTGAAGTGACGTAGAAATACATACTGGTAGTTGTTAGGCTACATCTTTGCACAAAACGACTTTATTTCTCACTCAGCTTCGCTGCAGAAAAAAATATAGGTATATTGCCATTCCAAAAATCTTAATTCAACGGGAATATCTGAAATATCGTCGATTTAAATATGCCATTAGTATATTACTAACGAGGTTGATATTGTATATGGTCGTACATATCATTAATGTCCTGTTATTAAAAATGACATCGCCGTGCTGGCAACTCTCCACAATACCATCTCAGCAAAAACGTGTACATGTCATTTAAAGGTAAGTACAAAGTGATATTATATGAACGGTACTGAATATACAATAATCCACGAAGAAAATATTTCCGTCGCAGTTGTATTTATTTCCGTTGCCATGCTATTTTGTTGAGGAGAAATGTGTTAACTTCAAATATACAGTTGTATGGTTCAGAATAGCCGTGATTTGTATGATCAGATACGGGTTTTGACAAGCGTTAACTGGTGGTTTTTTTTCAATCAGCTCGAATTAGATAAGATCCACCCTCTTTCAGATATGATATTAAGTAGAAATGAATCATGATCGCGTCCTTGACTACACTGTAGTTTAGCATTTCAGTAGAAAGCTTGAGTTGATAAATCTAGTTCCAATATAAAAGAACTAAGATTGCTTTAGTAACGTTCACGACTTATGACTCATAATTTTGTATAATGCTTGGTAAAATACGTGACCATCCTGGATGACTGACTGCATTAACGACTGGTACATTAACATTTGAGCAGTAATCGTATACTACCTGTCGTTACAGACGTAACAACCTGTTTTATTTACCCTCTTCCGCGAATCACGTTCGTAAGCACACACGATGAACAATGTATTCGGATCGATTTTTCGTGGCATTTCGTCATTAGGCTATTCTTCCCGACGGAAAGTATATTACAGACGAACAATAAAAGTTAGAGGCTATCAAATATCTATTTGTATATACTACCTCATATAGACCCAAACCCTCTATCAAACAAAGTGGCTGGAATCCATAGGCTGATATACTACCTCATATAGACCCCAACCCTCTATCAAACAAAGTGACTGGAATCCATTGGCTGATATACTACCTCATATAGACCCCAGCCCTCTATCAAACAAAGTGACTGGAATCCATTGGCTGATATACTACCTCATATAGACCCCAACCCTCTATCAAACAAAGTGGCTGGAATCCATTGGCTGATATACTACCTCATATAGACCCCAACCCTCTATCAAACAAAGTGGCTGGAATCCATTGGCTGATATACTACCTCATATAGACCCCAACCCTCTATCAAACAAAGTGGCTGGAATCCATTGGCTGATATACTACCTCATATAGACCCCAACCCTCTATCAAACAAAGTGGCTGGAATCCATTGGCTGATATACTACCTCATATAGACCCCAACCCTCTATCAAACAAAGTGGCTGGAATCCATTGGCTGATATACTACCTCATATAGACCCCAACCCTCTATCAAACAAAGTGGCTGGAATCCATTGGCTGATATACTACCTCATATAGACCCCAACCCTCTATCAAACAAAGTGGCTGGAATCCATTGGCTGATATACTACCTCATATAGACCCCAACCCTCTATCAAACAAAGTGGCTGGAATCCATTGGCTGATATACTACCTCATATAGACCCCAACCCTCTATCAAACAAAGTGGCTGGAATCCATTGGCTGATATACTACCTCATATAGACCCCAACCCTCTATCAAACAAAGTGGCTGGAATCCATTGGCTGATATACTACCTCATATAGACCCCAACCCTCTATCAAACAAAGTGACTGGAATCCATTGGCTGATATACTACCTCATATAGACCCCAACCCTCTATCAAACAAAGTGGCTGGAATCCATTGGCTGATATACTACCTCATATAGACCCCAACCCTCTATCAAACAAAGTGGCTGGAATCAATTGGCTGATATGCGTTGTGAATTACTTACAAAAAAATATTGATGAGTCTGATGTTGTACAACATACCCATGTGTTAATTACTGATAAATCTGATAATGTTCAACATACCGATTTCTTAATCACTGATATGTAAAATGCTGTACAAGTAACCTCTGTGTTAATTGCTAATAAATCTGATGATGTACAACATACCGATTTCTTAATCACTGATAGGAATAATGCTGTAAAGTAACCTATGTGTTAATTACTGATATTTCTGATGTTGTACAACATACCCTTTTTTAATTACTGATAAGTCAGACATTGTACAACATACCCAAGTGTTAATCACTGATAAATCTGATGTTTTACAACATACCGATTTCTTAATCACTGATAAGTATAATGCTGCAAAGTAACCTATGTGTTAATTACTGATAATTCTAATGTTGTACAACATACCGATTTTTAATTACTGATAAGTCAGACTTGGTACAACATACCCAAGTGTTAATCACGGATAAATCTGATGATGTACAACATACCGATTTCTTAATCACTGATAAGTATAATGCTGTAAAGTAAACTATGTGTTAATTACTGATAATTCTGATGTTGTACAACATACCGATTTTTAATTACTGATAAGTCAGACATTGTTCAACATACCCAAGTGTTAATCACGGATAAATCTGATGATGTACAACATACCGATTTCTTAATCACTGATAAGTATAATGCTGTAAAGTAACCAATGTGTTAATCACTGATAAATCTGATATTGTACACCATACCGATTTTTAATTACTGGTAAGTCAGACTTAGTACAACATACCCAAGTGTTAATCACTGATAAATCTGATGTTGTACAACATACCGATTTTTAATTACTGATTAGTCAGACTTAGTACAACATACCCAAGTGTTAATCACTGATAAATCTGATGTTGTACACCATACCGATTTTTAATTACTGATAAGTCAGACATTGTACAACATACCCATGTGTTAATCACTGATAAATCTGATGTTGTACACCATACCGATTTCTTAATCACTGATAAGTACAATGCTGTAAAGTAACTTATGTGTTAATTACTGAAAATTCTGATATTGTACACCATACCGATTTTCAATTACTGGTAAGTCAGACTTAGTACAACATACCCAAGTGTTCATCACTGATAAATCTGATGATGTACAACATACCGATTTCTTAATCACTGATAAGTCAGACTTAGTACAACATACCCAAGCGTTAATCACTGATAAATCTGATATTGTACACCATACCGATTTCTTAATCACTGATAAGAATAATGCTGTAAAGTAACCTATGTGTTAATTACTGAAAATTCTGATATTGTACACCATACCGATTTTCAATTACTGATAAGTCAGACTTAGTACAACATACCCAAGTGTTAATCACTGAAAATTCTGATGTTGTACAACATACCGATTTTTAATTACTGATAAGTCAGACATTGTACAACATACCCATGTGTTAATCATTGATAAATCTGATGTTGTACACCATACCGATTTCTTAATCACTGATAAGAATAATGCTGTAAAGTAACCTATGTGTTAATTACTGAAAATTCTGATATTGTACACCATACCGATTTTCAATTACTG